>NW_007231353.1:166784-240209 GCF_000164805.1 Carlito syrichta | reverse complement strand
TCAGGCAATCCACTCACCTCAGCCTCCCAAAGGCGCGGGATTACAGGCTGAGCCACCGAGCCCGGCTTTTGCTGGCCACGAATCTGTCATAGTACATTCATGAAGCATTAATTTTTTAAAAAAATTTTATAGTAGGGTCTAATTCTAGATATCTAGATCTCTACTCTCTCACTGATCTATGCTATACCATAATTATTTGTATTATGGATCCTCTATTTTTAGATATTTGGGTTATTTCTCATTTAAATAATATTAGTGGCTAAAGTGTATTGCACTCTTAGTATGTGTTAGCCATTTTGCTAAGCATTCAAATCTAACTTTCCTAGTTCCATTCATTAGAAATTTTTTTACCAAAAATAATTTTTTGTGTTATCTAATGACCTACTGTTTTCTAGTATTGTCTTATATGTTAAATTCTATCTAATATTGATATAGTTAGCCAAGTGCTTTCTTTTTTCCCTTGGTAAATATTTGCCAGTCTTCAAATTTTATTTCATATTTTCTTTTTATTTACTCTTTACTTATGAGGCATATGCTAATTATTTGTGTTAATATTGACATTTTCCTTAATACAGAGTGTACATATACATACAATATGCAAAACTGTAACGCTTCTTCAAAATATGAATCACCCCCACAAATCAACATAAATTTTTAATATATTTGTTTGATTTAAGTGCTTGATTCACTTTTGTGTGTGTATTTACATGATCACATCTTAGATTATTCTCGGATCATTTTTCCACTTTCAGAATTACATCAATGAGTAAAGATTCCATTAACTTATATGCCCCTGTGCCTAATACTTAGTTTTATGCATCTAATTAATGTCTTCATTTTACATTTTTGGAAAATAGAATAGATTCCAACTTGCAGTTAACAATTATTTTCTGTTAAATCATGACAGATATTACCTCATGATCTTCTGGCTTCTGTTGTGGTTTGTAAGAATTCGGCTGTCTCAGTTGCTCAGCCTGTAATCCCAGCACTTTGGGAGGCTGAGGCAAGTGGATTGCCTGAGCCTGCGAGTTTGAGACCAGCCTGGGCAACCTGGGCTCCTCTCTACAACAAATAAAAAATTAACTGGGTGCGGTAGCGAGCACCTGTAGTTCCGGCTATTTGGATGGCTGAGGCAGAAGCATCGCTGGAACCCAGCAAGTCATTGCTGGGGTGGCTGTGAGTGTGCCACTGTACTCTAACCTGGGTGACAGAGTGAGCCTCCAACTCAAAAAAGAAAAAAAAAAAAAAGAATTCTGCTGTCATCTTACCAGTTCCTTTATGGGTGGTTTGCTTGCTTTTTTATTTTTCCTGGTTGCTCTGTTCGTTTACTATGATAGGTTTAGGGATTATTAAACATTTTGTTTATATTGCTTGGGGTATATCACGCTTTCCAGTTTGTGGATCCATCCGTTTCACCAGCTCAGAAAATCGATAGCCTTTATCTCTTCCCATGTGTTACTTCAGTAATTTCTCTATTTTCTCTTTGCAGCCTCTCATCAGATATATACCAAGTATCTCATTTAAACTAGTTCATCTCTTAACTTCTCTTTTGTGGATTTGTTTCTTTATAAATTTTGTCAGATAAAACTCTATAATCACCAATTCTCTACTCAACTTTATCTAATCCACTATCGTTTCTACTGCTTGTTTTATAGCAACTATATTTATTCTCTAGGTTTTAATTTTTGCCCATTTTTCTTATTTATACTTACAGCTTCTTTTACATTGTGATGATTGCATCCTTTTTTACTTACATTGTCCATACATAGTTATTATATATTCTTTCTCTAACAATTCTAGTATTTGTAGCATTGCCCTCTTTGGAGATGTAATTGTTGGTTGTTTTGTGTTGTTTTGCTTTGTTATGCCCACTCACTGCTTAACTTATGTAGTGATAATGCATTTTAACAAATATCTCCCAGATTTCAGTGGATTTAAAGCAACAATCATTTATGTCTCTTTTGGACAGTTTGTCTCTGTCTGTGGTTGTGTGCTGTGGATCTGCTCTAGGATACTAGCTTTCGGCCTTCTCCAAATGTCATTTCATTATGGAAGTCTGAAGATGTGACTGTTTAGGTTGTGATCTCCTTGTGATGGAAAGGAAAGAGTTAGCAGACACTTTCAATGCCTTTTGCAAGTCTCTACTTGGAAGTGGAAACTGTCAGTTTGTCTATATTCTTTTAGCCAATGAATGCCGTATGGCTAAGCTTAACACCCATGAGACAGAAAACTGTACTGAGGATTTGAATATTGGCACACAATTTTAATATTCATCATAATCATATATATGTCTTCATTTGTAAAACAGGTATACACAGGTATGTTTTTATATAGCTAGTTATATTCTTTCTTTTCTCTGGTGAAAACTTAGGCTATCTGTTCATTTTGGCAATTGATATCTATTACTACATGTGAATCACATTATTTGTCTACCTGCACCTATTATGAAGATATAAAATATGCAAAGTCAGTTAGTCATAGGAAAAGAAGAAATACACACATTATCAGTGGCTCTAAAAGCAGTGTCTTTTTTTGCAGTGAGTCTAATATTCAAATGCCTTACACTTTTATCATGTATTAGCTATGGGATGAACTGGGTCAAACATTCTTCCTTAAATAATAAAATTCAGGAAAGGGATCAAGGAAAACATTTTTGATGTTTAAAATGTATAAGCTTAATTGGCCAGTGTGGTGGCACATATTGTAGTTCTAGCTACTTGGAAGGCTGAGGGCGAAGGATCACCTGAGCCTAGCAGGTCGAGGTTGCAGTGACCGTAAGCATGCCACTGCACTCCAGCCTGGGCAACAGAGTGAGACTACAACTCAAAAAATAAAAGTAAAAAATAAAATGTATAAGCATAAGTCTCTGTACAAATACCAGTGCAGATTGTAAGGCCCACTAGATCTTCAGACACCAGATACTAGTATAGGAACAAATGTAGGTTAGTAAGCATTTTTTGTTTTTATAAAACAAAAGTGTTTTAAGGAATTTAAAAATATTAAAAGTATGTGTCTTTAAAAGACACGTATCTTAAAGATATGAAAATTTAAATTTTAAGGTATTAGAGAATATGTTATGTCAGTACATTTCTTAGAATTCACAATGTTACCTTTTAGCAAGTACTGTTCTCCAAAGTTATATATGTGTGTCTGGGTGTGCATCTAAAGTTAAATAAATTTGTTATTAGCCCAGAAATAATTGGTCTAATTATTTTTTATATTTATCGAATTCATTATTCAGGATTTATTTATTGAATACTTCTATTGAATGCTAATTTTGTGATGAGCATTACACTAAGCATTAGAAATAGACATACATGTTCCCTACTCTCTAAGAATTCAATTTTTACTCAAGAAGAACTTATAAGTAGATAGCTGCTATAGAGATTATTAAATTATTAGAAGTGGCTTCATGGATTCTAAAGATTATCTTGGGTCAAATGTTGGCTCTGCACTTACTAGTTATTTCACTGGTGAGGTTTATTAACTTATCTATCCCTTGATATCCTCATCTGTAAGTTGGGGATGATAATTGTAGCTATCATATAAGATTAATGACTTTTGTATGTAAGGTTCACAGTGTTCTAGGCACATGATAAGTATTCAGTTAGTGTTTGCTGTCATCTTCATGATTTTTAACAATGTTATTTCATTATTATAATCTTTTTTAGTACAGATAATAATAATGAACACAGTGACTAAACATCAAACTGTCTAAAAGATAAAGGGGTTTCTTAATCAGATGAAATGTAAGTCTTAAAAAGAGGCTATTGTTTACCAAATAAAGAAGAACTTGAAGGAATTTCAAAAAAAGGAAGAGTATGTACCAAAAAGTGAGCAAGGTCTTGAAATTATTTGGTGTGCTTTAGCAATTGCATAAAGTTTAATGTCATGGAAGAACTGAGTGAAAAATTATCATTGAAAGATCATTCATTTAAACCATATTCAGATGGTTTCTAAGTTCTGGTTATTCTGGCAAACGTAGCCTACTCCTGTAAAAGAAGTGCCACAAAATTGATTAAATAAAAATGATGATAAGAGTTAACCTATTTCATATTATTTTCCACTTGGCCATATTCCCCAAGAATGCAATTTGATTTATAATAGAATATGATGAAATGTTGATTTTAGTCACATTTTTCTAGCTGTCTACTTTCTAAACTTTTTTCTTTCTCATATTTTTGGAATTCCATAGTAAAAGGTGCAGGAAGCAACCAGAGGGGCAGCTCCTAAAATGGCGCCGACACACCAGACAACAAAGGCCCTTGGTCTGGCTTCTGTGAGCACAATTCCCGGTGCGCGCCAATTTCAAACCTCCCCACGCACGTCAATTTCAAACCTTCCCACGTCAATTTCCAACCTCCCCCCGCCCCCCGTGTCAATTTCAAGTTTTCCCATGCGGCACGTCAATTTCAAACCTGCAAGCCTCCAATCAGTACCCAGCTTTGTTATGCGTCCAATAGGACCATAACACAGCATTGGCCCCACCCTACTCCCATGCAGCTCCTCCAATAGGAGCATAGCACGGCCCCTTCCGGCCCCTGTTGGGCTGATAAATACAGCCCTCTCCCCGCAACTCTCTCTTTCAGTTTCTCTTTCTCTGTCGCTGTCTCCCTCTCCGCAGCTCTCTCCCCGCCTCTCTCCCACTTCCTCTCTCTCTCTCTTACCCTCTCTTTCTCTCTCTCTCTTTTTCCTTTTTTCCCATTACAGATCCCCTCTGTGACAGCCACTTTAATAAATCTCTTGGTCCTGGCCAGGTGTGGAGTCATTACTGGCGCCGAACTTCTTTCACATAGAAATGCCTTAAACATGAGTATATTAGGGATGGTGAAGAAGTCTTCAATCAGGACAGTTCTGCTTACAATCATCTTTATAGTCCATCAATGACTTTGAGAAAAATGATACATATTCTAAAAGATAGATCACCAAATATCACTGTGCTAGATACTCTTCAACCCACAAGAGAGAACTGACCTTTTATGAACTGATGTTGAAGCTAAGATAAAGTAGGCTTCCTCTGAATACTAAAATGCATGCAGTGCTTCCAGGCATCACTGTGAGTAAGGGAGAGACAGTGCTGCCTCAGTACACACTCCGGCCTTCTGAGCAGCTCTCACATGCTCCACCAAGACAGACTCATAAATGACTTTGTGAGTCTCTTAGGAATCTGCATTAGGTTTAGGCATTGCATTAGGCAGCAGCTGCTGGCTACAGCTGAATGATTATCCATTCAAATGGAACAGATTCTGGGGAGGATATGAAGAGGTTTTTTCCCAACAGAGTCTGCAAGGCAAGACTCTTGAGCCATGTGAAGCCAAGAGAGAAACAGGCAAACAAGGTTTTACGATACTGCTTAGCTTTTCTAAAATCCTTCTGGGTATAGACAGATGCAAAAAGTGTAGCTGTAAAAATATGCTAGGGGGGAAAAAAAAAAACAAGCTTCAACATCTAGAAATAATGTAAAGATGATAGAAGTTTCATTTTTTTCACCCCAGTTTGCTCTCCTACATAATTTTTGTGCTGACGGATAAATTGTGTTACCCTGTAAAACTAGATAAGAGGTAAGTGAATATATGAGCACACTATTTATCACAATGGATTTGATCTATAGAAAATATTCAAGTGGGCGTTATGTGATTTTTCTAAAGACCCGTTTTAGAAACAATTTCATTATAATGAAAGATTGTGCAGCTGTTGCATAGAGCAGCATTTTGAAAAGTGCTCACTTCTGCCTGATCAGCAATTAAATATAGGTGAAGGAAAATGCTCCTTTCCTCCAGTTGATCGAATTCAATAACTGAAAAGATCTGTGTTTCTGTTGCCTGGTTCAAATTTTACCATAAAGTAAACATAATTTTTGGAATATGCTTGTAACTTTAAAATAGAAAAAAAAAAAAATATATATATATATATTATAATTTACATATGTAATTCTAGCTGAAAAGATAATCCTTCAAATTATTTCAGAATAAAAAGTAATCTATAGATCAAATCCTTTTTGAGGAATGCTAAATTAGATAGTTAAAGTACATGAAACTTTTCAAAGCTTTAACTGAGGATCTCTAAGGGGATAATATAATTGAGAATTTCCTCCACTGGTTTTATTATAAAATTGTTTGTGTATGTGTGGGTGCTCCAGAGAGAGAGAGAGAGAGAGAGAGAGAGAGAGAGAGAGAGAGAGAGAGAGAGAGAGAATGAGCAGAATATGTAAAACATCATGAGGAACAGAAGTGTTCCATAGAATGTAATTTGAGAATATAGTCCAGGGTGTTCTGTGGATACTTGTTTCTCACTAAAAATATTGTCTGTATAGACATGGTATAAAATAGAATTGCTTAAATAAAATAGTCTACATGCCTCCCTGTCTTCAGTTATGGTGACTACAAGCATATTAATCATTTCTTAAATCATATTGGTCATGAAATCTTCAGGTGATCAAGTCCTAAATCTACTTGGAATAAAAAATAGTGGTCAATTAAAACTACTGGTCATTTTTTTTTTCAGAAACATAAATGTAACTTTCGGGGTTTTCAGATATTTTTAAACTTCTCTGAGTACAGATTGGGAAGGCGATTTCATTCACAGGAATTCCTTCAGGGAAAAAAATCTGTGGGTTAGAACATGAAAATCTGCGTGAGCTTCACAAGTTCTCATGAGATCCAGTACATTCAGGCTGCTGTGGCCATGAATACAAAGAACTGAGTATCACATGTTCTCACTCATAAGTAGACCTTGAACAATTATCATAATACTATAAGAAAGGAATTGACAATAATGGGAAACTGCTGGGGGCATGGGGAGCACACCTCATCAACAGGGTACCTGCATAATGATGATTTGTATACCTAATCCTGAATTATAACCCACATCTTTAAAAGAAAAAAAAGAAAATCAGGATGATTTTGAAAACCACTTAAATATGAAACAAAGAATTAGATCTATAGACACATTATTTGTGACTGGGATAAATTTGAATGCTCAGTTTTGAAACTCTGCCTTCAACATTACCAACGAAGGAAGATGGGCCTCTTGCATGCAAAAATGCATTTTGCATAAAATGCTACAAAATATTAATTGTAAATAGATTGTGCCATTAGTAAGAAATTTCAGAAGACATTAAGGGTTAAAAATATGGAATAGCTCAAGATCATGACTGCCATTTATGACATTTTTCCATGAGAAAAGTTATTACTAGGAAAGTTGTTATGAACTTTATGACAACTTTTACCAAAACTTACGTATAAAATAAGAACACCTTGAAAAGTTTATGCTCTAACGTTCACATTAAATTAGAAAATCTTTCCAATACATGAATATGCACTTGCTTTACAGAAAATGACAGAAACAGAACTATAAAATGTGTAAGAACAAACTTTAATTATAGGATTATAGTCTTTGTTGAGATCAGTGTTGAAAAGTCTCCCAACAATTTGGAATCTTCTGGTTTAAGAATATTAAAAACATTGAATATTCTTTTGCCCGTTGGTTTTCAAATGGTTAATTTGTAAACTCTTCAATTCCGTGGAAGTCAGGTAGGGAGTAAAACTTGGCTGATGAGCTGTGTCATGTGAAACTGGATGTAACTGTAAATGACATGCCCAAAAATAAAGGTTTTTGCCCGGGTTTCATAGTTTTAGCAATTTTCCAATAGAATTTCATTAGCTGTAAAGAAGCAAATCATCAAACACATCAGATAATTATGTTCCCAAATAATTTGTTTAGCTTATGTGACTATCAAAACTTGTTTTTGTGCAAGAGAAACAAATATTACTTTTAATACCAAGCATTAGGAACCACACTAAGACTTTCAATTCATATTGCCCAGGTCTTATTCTTTTGCTATATTTGCCATCTTTGTGAGCTTAGTCAAATTCTCTGTCCATTATGGGTGCTCAATATGTAATAGGGATAACAATAGATTCTTATTTCATAGGGTTGCTGTGAGTTGTCAGTGAGAACACATTTTAAGCACTTAGAATATATTATGGAAATACTAAGAAGTGATTAATCAATTTTGAGTATTGTAACAATAGGTTACTGAATTGAATTTCAGCTGACTCTAAAGTGTTTGTTATTCTGCTCTTTGTAGAGTTTTTTTTTTCCTTTTGCTGTTGGATGTAGCCTTATTTACAGTGGGAAAAGATTCCTTGTGACACTATGAAGACATCTAATACATGTGGTTTTTATTAAATGACCAGGGAACTGTGAACACAGCATTTTTGGACTCTGTTAGTATTACTTTTATGTATTGAAATTGTTCCTCCCCAGTTTAGTAATCATTGTGCAGCTTATTGTAGAAAAATGCTTAACTGCAATAAAGCACAGGTATAACTTAGGAAGCTAAGGGACCAACTGCATCTGAGAATATCCTTATACAATTCTGTTGAATATTCTTTTGCCCGTTGATACACTACTGGAATGACAGATCATTTCCATGGTTGGGATTTGAAAAGCAAGCCACAGAAATTTCACAGAGGTCTAATATGGCCTATTTTAGAGAACTGTGAAATCTGTACATCTTGTTGTAGATGTCAATTAGATGCACTTTGCTGTATTATCAAACAGTTCTAAAAATAGGTACAATTCAATTCAATATGTTAGGAAGCAAAGAAGAGAGGTACCCTGTCCTCAGGGTGCCTCCTTTAACAAGTGTCAGGCCTGAGACTGAGGCAGCAGTTTACACCAACAGAACCAATGCACCAAGAAGAGCCTTTCTGAGTGTATCACACTCTAGTGATTTCTAAAAGAGCATCCATGCATTAGAAATGTCTTAGCTGCCATTGACATTTATGGGAGAATTTTATTTGAACACCTAATTCTTATACAGCTAATGAGTTAAGTAGCAGTAGACATCCTTAACTACTTCTAACTCACTGTTGGTATTGAGAAACAGGTGTAATGGGGATCTTGCCTCATTAGGAAGATCAGTGAATTAATCAGTGTCAGTGGGATACCTGTACCACACCCAATGTCAAGGATGGTGTAAGGAAGTACCAGGCTTCAATCAGGAACTTAACATCTTTGACACATCAGTTAGGGATGATAATCATCAGTTCCTCTGCAATTCTATGTCAGAAAGGTGATATTCTTCAAATATAGATTTAGAATTTAAAAGCAGACAAATCTTGAAAGGAAGAGAGTTAATATTAATTCAATGTTATTATATTACAATGGAAGAAACTGAAACCCAGAAGGGTGATTTGCCTAAAAAAACAAAAACAAACAAACAAAAAAACTCTTTAATCAAATAGACTAGGCTAGATTCCAGATATTCTGGTTCCCAGGCCAGAAATGGAAACACTATTATTTCTTTATTTCTTACTTCCTTTAATTTCCCCAATTATTTTTCCTTTCTTGATGTATAATTCAAGGAAGTCAAATTTGTTAAGCCTCAGCATCGATATAAAAGTGCACATGAGAGATATTTTTCTAATTCTTCCTGTATTTTAACATTGTGATTACCCTTGTTGCTGCCATCAGATGTTTGACGGGGAAACAAAATTCTCTGGGCTAGCCAGATTTAAAAACAAAAAAAACAAGAACCTGAGCTGAATACATACTGCCCTGAATGGACACAATTGACTTTCAATAGCTGTCCACTTCTCTCTGCCCCGCCCCCCCTTTTTTTTGCCCTGCTTTGCTGCAAATGGTTCTGATTTCTTCGTTAACTGAAACTTTTTCTCTTTAATCATAGATAATACTCAGAAATCATCCATATATTTAAAGTTATCTATCATGATTCAAGGAAATAAAAATGAAAGGAAAGCTGAAACTTGTTTATTTTCCCTCTAGAGTATATTTTTCTAATGTCTTCTAAAATATTGCCTGGTTAGACCATTGGGGTTGATTCCTAGCTTTTAGCCAGGGTCTCTAAGAATGAAAATTCATCCTTATCCACGATTGTACTTCTTAATATATTTTTAAAAGGATATGATATAGTTTGAATATATGTCCCTTCCATATCTCATATTGAAATGTGATCTCAGGGTTGGAGGTGGAGCCTAGTGGGAGGTGGATCATTCACAGAGGGCTTGATATCCTTCTTGCAGTAATGAGTGAGTACTCTGTTCACAGGAGAGCTGTTTTTTTAAAAATTATTATTGTTATAAAGATGTGGGGTACAATTCAGGGATAGGTACACAAACATTGATTATGCAGGACTCTTGTTGATGAGGTATGCTCCTCCCTCCTTGCCTTCCACCATGAGTAAAACTGTCCTGAGGCCCTTTCCCGAAACCAACCAGATGCCAGTACCATGCTTCTTGTACACACTGCAGAACCATGAGCCAAATACATCACTTTTCTTTATAAATTATCTAATCTCAATTAGTCCTTTATAACAATATAAAACAGACTACTACAGGGTCTCATCAAAATTTTGAAGCTATTTCAAGCAAAAATAATAACAAATATCTAGATAAACATCTATATTTGTCAATTTTATTTTGTCATATTTGCCTCATAATTTTTGATAAAGTGAAACAATAAATAGAGATTGCAAATCTGTAGGTAGCTTGCATTAGCCCCATTCTTTTCCTTCCACATGCAGAGAAAATCTGACTATAGTATTTGATGTGTTCTACACAAGTGTTTATATTATAAAATATGTATATATTTATAACAATATATATTATTTGCACTTTTAAACTTTGAAATATTTTATTATTTTTGTATTGAACATTTGACTGTACTTTTTAAATATCATGTTTAGTCATTTATCAATGCTGATAGATGAAACTTCAGTTTACTTGTTAGTATACAGTATTTCATTATATAGATGTATCACAATTTGTCTTTTCTTCCATCCATGAATAAGATTGCTTATAATTTACTCTTAATAAAAATAATACTTTAATAAATAGTTTTGTTCATATCTTATCATGTGCTGTCATGAGAGTTCCTCAAAAGTACACATCTAGAAAGTGAAACCTCTTGATTTCTGTTTCAGCCTTACTGTATCCTGCCAGATTGCTCTTCAAATGGTGGCAACAATTCACACAAATGCCAATATGTGATGAGAATATTTTTTGCTGACACTCTCAGCAACATTTGTTATTGTCAACTTTTAATTTTCACCAATTTGATTGGTGTAAAATAATGTCTTATTGTTTCCATTTGCATTTTATGAATAGCTATTAAAATAAACATCTGTTCAAATGTTTATTAGCATTTGGGTGTTCACATCTGTGAAATCTTTATTAATTTCCTTTATCTTTTTCTATTGAAATATTTGTTCTTTTTATTGCTTTTTAGTAATATTTTATATATTCTGGACACCTGCTCTGTGTTTACTAATATATTGAGTCTATAGTTTACATTTGCATTTTGTTAATGATGTATATTGATGTCCTGAAAATTTGTTTTTCTGTATACTGAAATGGATCAATATTTTCCCTCTTTGGTTTGTACTTATTTGCATTATTTAATAAATACTTCTCTCATCTAATGTGTAAAAACTATCTGTGGATTATTTTTGAAAAGCAAAACTTTACCTTTCTCAAAGATCTTGAATTAACTTAGAATTTATTTGTAATGTGAAATATTTCTTATTTTATTTTCCTTTATGAAAAAAATTAATGTTTTTACATTATTGATTAAATATTTAATTACTAATTTGCACGACTCCTCCATCACTTAACAATTTTCCACATATGCATGTATTATTTTCCTCTAAACTCTATTTTTATCTCTTAATCAAATGTCCAGTTCTGGAAAATACAATACTACTTTCATTAACTGTTACCTTATAATTTTCCCAATTAGAATGCAATCTTTATGAAGTCAGAAATCTTCATCTGTTTTGTTCACTGATTTATTCTAAGTATCTAATAGAGTGCCTGGCACATGATATGTCTTCAATAAATATGTGTGAAAATAATATTTGTAGGTGTGACTATAGTCTCCCTCACCTATTTGTTCTTCAAATCTTACAAAGCTATTCAAGGTCCTTTGTATTTTCATGTTACAGTGTACCACCATTTGTAAACAATAAGTATCTTTCTATTGGGTCTTTTTGTTATGACTTCCATTAAAAATTAATAGTTTTTGTCCAATAAGATATTTCAATTTTTTCCATATATATTTTGCTAATTTGTTAAATCCAATTTTAAATATACATTTTCTGATATTTTATATTTCATGTTTAGGGTCTGCCGGAGACCAGCTCCAGCCGGGTTCAGGGTACCCCAAAGGTGGAGATGGTGTCGGTGATTGGGGGGAAGAAGAGAGAGAGAAAGAGAGAGAGAGAGAAAGAAAGAGACTGGACTCTGGTCTAGTGCAGAAGCGATGTGTGTGTTATTGGGAATTACAACGGGTCTTTTATAAACAAAGTCAGATATGGGAGGGGTGTCCCCCACCCACCTGAAACTTTAATCCATGAAAACTTAATCAATGATTGCCTTTAAACCCTTTTCATATGATAATCTTAAAATCCCATAACAAAGGATAACCTAATCTGTGACTGACATATTCTATAAACCTTTTTCATCCTAAACTGATTGATTTATGCCAAATTAAACAATTCTATAGAAGCTTAAGTATTTACTTTACAAATGAAAGTGGCCCATCCCAGAATGTTTGGAATGTGGCCCAGTCCAAAGTTCACAGTGGGCTACCTGCAAGTAATCCAGCCGCATTCTTTCAACAAAATGACTGTCTTCTAAAACTATATTCTACAATTTACACCTTCAATAAATCCTAAGATCATGACCCAGAAGCCTGTGACCAATACTAAGGTTCTTAGATGTGACCTGAGTTTGAATTATAAGTTGTGTGAAAGCCAAAACTGCAGTTTGTGGAAGAATGGGAGCAATGAGCTTCTAAAGTTAGCTTGTGTTCGTCCTGATCTCAGAGTTTCTATGTTTTGAGCTCACAGGAGCTTAATCTGGTTAGTGCTGAGTAGAAAGGGGGAGGAAATGGGGTCAATAGCTCCCAAACGCATCCTAGTGGTCTCGGGGTCAATGGCCCTTCCTGATCCCTAATGTTCAGTGGGCCTCCGTGGCCGGCTCCCAACAAGGGTCAAATTATTAGCTACTAATGCTAATTATTCTTCGTGCTTGAAGATTCTTCTGAAATTTCTATGTGGACAATCATATTATAAGTAAAAAATGACATATGCATGCTTTTCTTTAAAAATGTTTTACTTTTATTCCCATTTTACTGTGCAATATTAACACATATAGTATAATTTTAATAGCCTTTAAAGGAAATAGTTACAAATGTCAATGCTATGATGCAATGTTCTGCTATATTCTTTTTATCTTATTTCTTGATTTGGATACTCAGTTTTCAGATTTCTTATCTTTTGTAAATTAAACATTAAAGGCTATACTTGTAAATACAACTTGGGCAACATAGCAAGATCTCATTTATAGAAAATAAATACAAAATAGCTGGCGAGGTTGCAAGCTTGTAGCCCTATCTAATCAGGAGACTGACGTGGGAGGATCACTTGAGCCTAGGAGTTTCAAGTTACAGTGAGCTATGATTGTGTCACTGTACTCCAGCCTGGGCAACACAGTCTCAAAAAAATTGCATAAACAAGTGACACAAAGTACACAGGAATATGGTGTTCAAATTTATGCGGCGGATGCTGCATATTCCACAGTCCTGTATCTCCCTCTGACAATAAACATACTTTTTTTTCTCTCATACAATCTTTTATTCAGTTTGTCTCCTTATAAGAGTCCCAGTCTCATGACTCTATTTAAATTCTCCGCAACTCAGATCCTCAAATTCTTGAATCTTGTCTGAATCTCATCTAAAAAGCTTAAGTGTCTCTAAACAATAACCAAAGCCGGGCTCGGTGGCTCAGTCTGTAATCCCGCGCCTTTGGGAGGCTGAGGTGAGTGGATTGCCTGAGCCCGCGGGTTCGAGACCCACCTGGGCAGTGAGACCTCATCTCTACAATAAATCAAAAAATCAGCCGGGCGTGGTAGCACATGCCTGTAATGCCGGCTACTTGGAAGGCTGAGGAGGAAGCATCGCCGGAGCCCAGCAGGTCGAGGCTGCGGTGGCCGGGAGCGGGCGACAGAGTGAGACTCCAACTCAAAAAAAAAACAAAAAACAAAAAAAAAACAATAACCATACCTTCTAACTCCAGCCAATGCAGGGCAGGAATAACATCAACCCAGGAGCACATTGCTCTGTTTTGTTGTGGTGGTGTTGTTCTTTCTTCATCGTGAGGTTCATCGTCCTTAAGATGAACTGTATGACTTTAGCTGTGCATTAGAAGCAGGATTTATGAAACATCAATTTTTCATTTTTGTATAAATATGGTAATAGGGATTCCAGTTCTATTATTACTATGTTGCTGGAATCAAATGTTGTCTGCTCTTATTTACCTTTCTATTAATTATAGAGCTTTCCAGTTCTAGGAATTATATCTGGCATAGCTCATAGCACTTTCTTTTCTAGCTATAGCTGTGTTTAGTAAGTCATCACTCAATCCAAATGTTGGCTATGTTGCCTCTGTTTAACCCCAATGTCTTCTTTTTGTCTGGAAGAACACCTGGTAAAAGGTGACTTAATTTTTTTTGTTTTTTTGTTTTTTCCTTGCCTATTTTACTCACCTCCCTTTTTTATTACATAGAGAGTTCTACGAATCTTGTCACTACCGAGCATGAATGGCAAATGTGTCTCTGGAAATTGATTCTTATCTGAAAGTACTGGCTGCCAGCAGAGTACTGGGAAGAATTCTTTCTGCTTTTAAACTGAGAAGGGGAAGGAGGTTGTGATTAATAGTGCAGGAATTGTGTACCAGGTGTTTTTAAATCACTGCACAGTAACACATTATAGTTTACAATTACCCCAGATATACATAAAAACACATCAAAATAACTCAGATTTGGTAAGGAGGGAATATTTTCACCAACATATGTTACCTGCTTCCCAGGTGCCACTTTCTATTCTACTTGCCATTTCTAAATTATACTTACTAGGTTAGCAAGACTATGGACTTCGGGTTTAGGTATACACTGCTACAATCTTAGTTCTACTGTTCGCTAATAAGGTAACTTGGGATTCTAAAATTTCCTCTCTCACACATGCCATTCACTCCTTTTATTGCCTACTATCTTCCAGGTTGCGTCAGACTTCTTAATATCTACTGTCATAATTACTTAGAAAGAGCATGTAAGTGAAGTAATATGATTCTTGCTTTCAGATTATAAAACTAAGTCTCTCACACCCATATTCTCATTTTCCCACACTATAAGCTACAATAATTTGTAGTCACTTTATTCAGTAGCCATTATGTAATTTATAGTTATTTGATATTAGAGATTATTATTGTTTTATGGGAAGTCAATTTTGTAAAAACCATATCATTCTTTGAATCATAGTAATAAAATATACTGCAGTAATTTTGAATATATGCATATAGATGTTTTTGGTGATGCCATTATTTTATTATAAAATGACTTCTCTGAGCTATTTTCAATGACTTGTCAGTGTATTTCCTATTTGTTAAGATAATTAATGATCATTTTTTAAAAATGTGAAATGTGGACAGTTTTACATTTTTTTAATGACATGGTAATAATCCACATAAAAAAATAGAATCAATATGTTAGTCAGCGTCCAGTCAGGAGTCAAAAATATACCAGTAAATTGAAGAAGAAAATTCAGTATAAAGACTTTTTGAGTACTAAAAAGTAGTTAACTTTTATATTAAAAGAGTTATAATATACTCTAAGAGGTCAAGAATTAGCAAGTGAAAAAACAAACAGTAAAGCAGCTATTACCCCTAAGTTGGGCAATAAAAGAACAAAGAGCATAGGATTTAAAAGAAGGTCAAGAATGAATTCATGTCTTTTTAAAGAAGGTATGGTTACCACGGAAATTGTCAGTGGGCCATTGGTGAAGATATTTTTCAGAGAGGAAGCTTCTACCTAGATCTAGCACACCAGCTAAGAGATAGATGCCTGCGAAGATGACTGGAACTACCACAGAAATGGTCTCTAGAACTAAATGTGAGGATACAGCTGGTTTGTGCAGGTCACTGGATCCCTATGGTACATAATAAGGAAAGAAGGTCAGATCCCAGAAGAGAGTGCCTTCCTGGAGCTAGTGCCACCAGCCGGTTAAGGAGAAATATCTACAAGGTGCGACTCCAGTACCACAGTTTTGTTGAAAAACTCCAAATTATCTGACAAATTTGAAAATAGGTGTAATATGCTGAACGCATATAAATAATATTTTCATATAATATGGGTCTTTCACCTATATTTTCCTTTTATATTTGAATGATCATAATACCTCTGCAAGTTTTGCTAGTGAGACTTTATTCTAATTTTAGAAACTTTTCTTCAAAGAATAGTAACAACGAATTAAGTTTCTTGAGACATGATTAACTTTAAAAATCAGATAATTTCAAAATTTGAAGCCTCTAAATTGAAGATTCTTAATTTTTATGACCTTATATTTAAAATAATTATGGAAAAGGCAAAACTATGGAGACAGTAATAAAAATCAGTGGTTGCCAAGGGTTGGAGGTGAAAGGGATAAATAGGCAGAACCCAGAGAACTTTTATAGCAGTGAAACCACTCTGTATAGCGTATGATACTAGGCTAGAGAATATATTTCATTATACATTTGCCCAAACACATAGAATGGACAACAGCAGGGGTAAATCCTAATGTAAACTATGGACTCAGGGTGATATTGTCATGTCAATATAGGTTTGTCTTCTATAGCAATGTATCACTCTGGTAGGAGATGTTTGTAGTAGGGGAAGCTACGCATATATGGGGGCAAGGGCTATGTGGGAAATCTCTGTAGCTTCTACTCAGTTTGGCTTTGAACCTAAAACTGCTCTAAAAAATAAAGTCTATTAAAAAATAGTGGGGTGTTTGCCTCCATAGATCTAGTTTAATGCAACTAAGTTGGCTTTCTATGCTGAAGTCTTTATGAGTACACTTTCGAAAGCCAAAGGAAGTAAGTATATAGACTACTTGATATTCAAGACACAGAATGAGAACTGGAATATTACATTGGGTTGCTGAATGGCTTAGGATTCCTAAGTAAAAGTAGTGTTATATTCTTTTATAAAATATCTTTAGAGCCTAGAAATATGTCTTAAGGGTATTCTAGGGCTCCTTTTCAAGATAACAAATATAGAAATTGGCACTCTTCAATCATGAAATATGAGCAAAGATATTCAGTTAATAGATCCTGCTACCTAATAATAACAACAACAATAATTTAAATTACTAAACTTTAAGCAATCTCTTCTGACCTTGCCAGCCTCTTGAAGAATTGTTTACCCATAAATTAAACATGGTAATGCCTATTTATATTGGCTGGTTGTCACAGGAATCCATCTACCACATTTCATAGGTTCTTAAAAGTCTATTTAAGTTATTGATTTAGCTCATGAATTTGGGTCCTTTTAAAATGCAAACATCTTAGAAATAGAAATTCTAAAAACATCATCTTTTACTTTCATTTTTTTGTATGTGTGTGACTCTAATATTTTTCTAAAAGGAAAACAAAGAGAAAGAGTGAGCACACTGGCATCCAAAAATTGCTAGCAAATGAGCCTTGCACAGTGGGTAAATGATTTACAAGCTTAGGGAAGTAGAGGTCAAAAGAGCAACAGACATCTTGATGTGTTTGTCAAAATGTAGAGTTTTCTTTCTGGTCCCACAATCTGGTAGCAACCTGGTAGCAACTGTGAAAACAATAGTATATATATAACTCTTTTAAATATTTTTTAAATATAAAGAAACTAGTATGGCAGACAATAAAAAATCGTAATTTTTTAAAAAGATTTCATAGCCCACCATGAAGAGTACAAAGGATTCCTAAGACAGTGTACAAGGGGAGGGGATGCCCCCCCAAAGGAATTATTTTTTGGAGGGCAGGCCCTTTGTAGTAAAGCATCAGTGTACCGGCTAGTGTTGCTATGAGAGGCTGCATTCAGCTTCAGTGAATTTAATTTTTTTTAAGATTCTTTGAATGTGCTTGCCCATTTCATGATAGGTGATTTACTAGCACACCTGCCCACACTTTGCTGAGTGTTCAGCAGTTTTTAACCAAACATGAGATTACCCCTGTGCCCCACCCTCCCTAGTCACTTATCTTACCCTGAGAGACTCTTTTGTTTGTTTCCCTGGGTGAAAAATATCCTCAAAGGGAAATATTTTGCCATTGTGGAAGAGGTTAAACAAAAAACAGCAGAAGCACTAAAAGGCATCATAATTGATGAGTTCAAGGTGTATTGCATCAAGCAAAGAGTCCTTTGGGGGTGAATGAAGTTTAAACATGTAAGAGTAAATACACAATTTTTAAGTAAATAAATTTTTGGAGGAGACCACCTTCAAATATATCTGTATTTGCTTTTTATTTCCAGTGTCAGTTATATCAGCAGTCCCTAACCTTTTTGACATCAGGCACAAGTTTTGTGGAAGAAAATTTTTCCAAAGACTGAGGTGGGAGTATAGTTTCAGGATTACTCAAGCACATAAGCATTTATTATGCACTTTATTTCTATTTTTATTTAGTTGGAATATATAATGAAATAATTATACAACACATCACAAAAAAGAGGCATGAATGGAAGTGGTAAACAAAATAGTGGGTCGGTCACGTGTGGACTAAGATATATGTTGGATTTTGACTTAAAGCCTGTCACCAGATTTTGACTTAAAGCCTGTCACAACTGTACAATTGAAGTATATCAACTCACTTGCCATTTACTGATAGGGTTTTGATATGAATCTGCAAGCAATTGATTTATTTTGGACTCTGTGCAGTCAAACCTGACTGCTAATGTTAGTCTGTATTTGCAGTCACTTGCCAGTGCTAGTATCACCGCCTTAGCTCTACCTCAGATCATTAGGCATTAGATTCTTGTTTTGTTTTGGGGTTTTTTTTGAGTTGTAGTCTCACTCTGTCGCCCAGACTGGAGTGCAGTGGCCGCTCCCGGCCACCGCAGCCTCGATCTGCTGGGCTCCGGCGATCCTTCTGCCTCAGCCTTCCAAGTAGCTGGAACTACAGGCGCGCGCTACCACGCCCGGCTGATTTTTGATTTATTGTGGAGATGAGGTCTTGCTTGCCCGGGCGGTTCTCGAACCCGCGGGCTCAGGTAATCCACTCAACTCAGCCTCCCAAAGGCGCGGGATTACAGGCTGAGCCACTGAGTCCGGCTGTCGTTAGATTCTTATAAGGGGTTCACAACTTCGATTCCTCGCATGCACAGTTCACAATGGGGTTCGTGCTCTTATGAGAATACAGTGCTGTCGCTGATCTGACAGGAGACCCAGCTCAGGAGGTAATATGATCCATGAGGAGTGGCTGTAAATACAGATGAAGCTTTGCTGGCTCACCTGCTGCTCACCTTCTACTGTGCAGCCTGGTTCCCAATGTGCCACACACTGGTACCCCTTTGTTATAACATCCCCATCTCTGAGGGCCTGCCGCATTTATTTTAAGGAGCTAGACATTCTTTGAATGAATATTTTCATAGTTACTTGGAAGTTAAGCAGAATTTTGTTTCCTGTTTAATTCTTCAATAGAATCACATTTTTTGTGATTTTTTATTTGTGTTTTTTATTTTATTTTACTTAGTTATTCTGGGGAGATACAGGACGGAAGACTAACAGTAGCAAATTAGAGATTAAAGACAAGATACAGAGATGAGAAAGAGAAGTACAAACGTAGTGTGATGCAGATTCTTGGTCACGTGGTTCTGCATGTTCTTTAAGATTCAACCAGTTTTTTCAATTAAACCAGTCTATAATGTGCTCATATTTCAAAAGATCATGTTGCCCAAGACAAATACAAACTATTTTTATTTGTCATTAAAAACATCAATTACTTATTATTTTCAAAAATATATTGTCATTGAGGGAAACTGACTAAAGGGCATAAGGATCTCTCTGCATCACTGACTTCAATTGCAGGATCTACAGTTATCTCAAAATAAAATATTTTTAAAAGTGAAAGGGAAATAAACATGTTTTTTAGATTAAAAAATTTTAATGCTAAAGATGAATATGATCATTATCTTGATTGTGGTGATGGTTTCTTATGGCAAAAATATCTTTGGTAAATTTTGCTAAAATAATTATAGTTATCATAATTAACTGTAGTAAAAAAAAATTGGACTACCCAAACCAAAAAACAATGCAGCCATTTTAATTCAAATCCCACCTAGATCTGCCAACACTTAGGCCACTTCATTCCTTGATATCCTGGGCCACTGTCCTCATAGCCAATCCCCACTCTCTCTAGTATTTGTCTATTCTATTTTATTTCCTCAGTGTCCCTAGGTAATAACTAAGCCTATTGCTGGGCTATACCAGAAGATAGCTATGTCTGTCGTCAAGTCTATATATTTTATGTAGTTTCTAGAATCAATACTCAATTTTTGTTTTCATAAAAAAAAAAAAAAAAAAAAAAAAAAAGATTTTCGGCCCAGGTAGGGAAGGCGTTATAAGGATACAAAGCTGGACAGAGATGGCTGGGGTCAAGCCAAGGTTATAACTACCCACTGCTTTTATGTCCAGACTATCTTAGTGAGCATCTTAAAATGCTTACATGCCTGAGGAAAATGTCTTGGGTGTTTTAAACAACGTAACTCATCTCCAGAGTTATAATTACGACACTCAGAGAACACACTGAAGGATTTTTTCAAAAAATCAGATTGCATTTTTTTTCTTTGGATAGACATTTAATGCATTTGTTGTTAGCTCCAGGAAACTAGCTAACCTCAGGGGGAAAAAAACCTCAAAATAGCCAAGATTTTTGGAAGCTCGATAGAGAGAGAAGAAAGCAGACTTGATTGCTTCATATAAAACTAAGTAAAAAGGGATGTTATCAGCAATTAACTACAAAGCTTGATTCTAAAGAAAAAAAATAATCAAACTAGAAACATTTTTAAAGAGATGAAAACACTACTGGGAGCTCCACAGGGTTTGGAATTTTTAAGAGGCCAGAATCAATTCATATTTTCTTGTATCTAGGCAGTATTCAGCTTTCAGCGATTTTATGGGACATGGGAGATACAATTGCTGAGAATATATTTAAAAATTAGAATAAGCCAGACTAACCCCAGAGGTTTTATCACCCTCCCACCCCCCATTTTCTCTCATTGTGCTTTGCAAATAAGTTATCACCACAGGCCAAAAATGGAAATGAAACATCACAATGCAAAGCTTCATTAAAAATCAAACAAAATCCAATTGCTTGCCGTAGTCATGACAAGACTTATGATTAACTGCTAAATCACTCAAAAGAGTGATGACCTAAAAAGAGAAATTAATGTGTGCGGTGATAATCTAGAGGAAATCACCAACTACATAAACAAGTAAAGTCTTTTTGAATTTGAGTTAGATGCTGAAAAGGAAATAATGCTCTATTAGACATAATTTTTTAATACAATGAGAAGAAACCTGATATTTACCAGAACTTTTATCAGGTTTTTTTCTAATGCCTTATAACATCTTATAACATCAGCGATAAGAAATCTAGCATAGTCAAACATATGCCCAGTTACTTAATGGGGCCAGGTGTGTAACAGAGAAAACTACACTGAAGGAGAAAGATTTGTGTCAGGTGCCAGAAAAAAATATATCAAAGGCTTACATTAGAAATGGGCTGAATGTCCTTAGAAACATCATAGCTTCTGGATAGGCATTGAGACATAGATCTGCAATCAAATCCTCTTAGGCTAAGTTTCTATGACAAAATTAAAATAGATCTAGAATTTCTTTCACATTGCAGTGCCTACTCAGATTTTTCAGTCTGTCAAGGTGAAGACATAAATTCTAAAAGCATAATTATGATTAAGTTATGCAGAAAAATGTAAATTTAGTGGCATCTGTCACAAGTAATAATTCTGTTAGTTTCTTTATATTGCATTTATTTTTTAAAATGTCAAAATGGGGATGGCATTTTCTGACTTCTTAACAAATAGAAACAGAAGGCAGTTTTTTCCCCCACTTCTTTCATTCCTACTCATCCTTACTTGTGCTTTATAATCCAGAAATTAGTCACAACTCAGTGTTTAATACTTAGTGTAACGCTGTGTACATGTTTCCTTCCTTTTTGGTGAATGTTAAAGTGATCTATCCCCTTACAATATAATTGTAAAAGTTCTTTTCGGGAAGATATCCTACCTCATGGACTGGCATATAGACGTACAACATGGTTTCAGCTGTCAAATATGGTGGCTTTGTAGTTACAGAGTAGAGGATAAATTAGGCCAGCCTGTCTTTCCACTGCAATTCGTTAATGCGATTGAGCATGCAATGCCTGGCAGATTTACAGGTGGCAGAAATAAAAGATTAATTGTTTTACTTTATTTATGCCTGGAATGTAACTGAGGACTAAGTAATTTGATTCCCATCAGTAATCTGTTTCCTTTTGTCATTTCCCAACACCTGTCATTCTGCTAATTCATCTTTCTGCTTATAAATGTTGAAGGAAAACATCCACTATTTATTCACTGATGTTGTACTAGTAACTTGGGAAACTTTCCTCTTTGCACCTGATTTCCCCTTAGTAGGAAACAAAAACACACTCTAAAAGACTGTAGTCTATTACAGGAATTACATTTTTTCCCTCTTCTTACGTTGTATGATAATGTAAGAAGATGGGTCTTGGTAAAGGGAAAGGAAAATAAAGAAGAAAAAAGTTACTACTACAAAAACCTCACCTCCAATACTATTTTTTTTTTTTTTTTTTTTTGAGGTGGCGTCTCACTCCATCACCCAGGCTGGAGTGCAGTGGCATGCTCACCGCCACCCCAGCGTCGACCTGCTGGGATCTGGCAATCCTTCCGCCTCAGTCTCCAAGTATCTGGAACTACAGTCGCGTGCAACCACACCCAGCTAATATTTGATTTATGGTAGAGACTAGGTCTTGCCAAGTTGCCCGGGCTCGCCTCAAACCCGCCACATTGAGGCAATCCACTTGCCTCAGCCTCCCAAAATGCTGGGATTACAGGCTGAGCCACCTAATATGGCCTCCAATGCCATTTTCTTTTTCTTCCTTCCTTCCTTCCTACCATTCTTCCTTTCTTTTTCTTTCTTTTTAATGTTTTCTGCTGCTTTTTTTTTTTGGTTTTTTTTTTTTACTAAAGATGTGGGGTACAATTCAGGGTTACGTACACAAGCGTTGATTATGCAGGTACACTTGTTGACAAGGTATGCCCTTCCCATCCCTAGCAGTTTCCCTTAACTGCCAATCCCACCCCCTCTCCCCTGACAGTTTCCCACTATTGCCAATCCCTTTCTTATAGTATTATAATTGTTTAAGTTCCGCTTATGAGTGAAGAACATATGGTAATAGGTTTAGCACTTGTCTGGATCTAGTAGTTAGGACTGCATGTGAAAAAAAATAGTTCTGTCTTATACTTTCTTCTTCTTTTTATTATCACAAAGGAGCCAAATTTCTCTGATTTTCTTTCTTTTATTTTCCTATGTTGAATTAAGTATTTAATAATACCATAGAATGCCAATCATTATATCTGCCAATCATTTCCTTCTTAATCCTGCACCATGCTCATAAGGAATTTGCTCTCCTATAGCTCTGGAAGAGGCAAACCTCACATGTTACACGACCTTGCTCAGTTCTCTGTAGCTGAGATGTGTTATTATTATTCACATAATAATTCTGGTATTACTTACAGATACAATTTTTCATCAAATAATAAATATCCCAAATGTCATGATTGGACATAATTTTCTCATTTGGATTCAGGAAACAGCTGCCTCTGCAAATGATTTGTTTTTCTCTTAAAGCAAAAGTACCTCTGCCAGTCTTCTACTGAGATCTCAATAATCTTTCCAGTTTAGACCAAAAGAAGAGAGTTAGAATAGGACTTCCTACTGGGGACCATAGGCTTTCCCAGTTTCAACATCCAACGTGAGTTTTCTTTCAGTCTATCTTTTTTTTTTTCCTTTCCTTATGAAGATGACTTTTACTTTCATTATTTTGTTTATCTATTGGTGAGTTTGCCATCAACTTTAGATCATGGATTGCAATGAGTTGAAGGAAGCAAAAAGAGATAAAGCTAGTCAGATAATCAGAGATCATGTATTATATCATAAAAGGCCTTTTTGAGATACAAATTTGGATTTTATCCTAGAGTTAATAAGGAGAAGAGAGCAATTTAAAATAGTAAATGACCAAATCTGTAATGTATAAAGATTCTTTTGACAGCAGTGATGAGGATTGCTTGGGAGCAGTAGTTTGGACAGTAGGAGTAAGATTATCAAAAATGGTTGTTGCAGCAATTCAAGCAATAAATGTGAGGAGATAACATCAAGGAAACAAGAATATAAGCAGAGATGAGGAGGTAGAGTCTAGCAATATTAAGATTATTTAATTGAATTAGAGTAGGCTACCATTGGTGTATGGGATAAGAAGGAGGAATAAAACAGAAATAATCCCCAAGTGTCTAACTTTTGTTCTTAGAAGGTGATCAAGATGAAAAGATTTATAAATGAATTCAGTTGAGGTGGGATAAATTCTAGGTTTAAATATCCAAATAGAAATATCTAGTAGCAAGTTGTATGTATGGCTACTTAGATCAAGAGATATGAGCCCAAGACAAAGATATTTAAGTCATTAGCATTTATGTGTAATTGAAACTATTATTTGTTAGATGAAATAACTCAGAGATTGCAGTGGTCATTGAAGCTATCCTCAGACATTCTGGTTTCCTATATTCATGTAGGAGTATACTGAACCATCCCATCCCATTTGAAATTAGGCTTGATCATATTACTTGCTTTGGGCAACACAATTAAGAGGAAGGGATTTATGTTTCTTGGAAGCAGAAACTTTGAGAACTGCATAATTTTCCATTTTCTCTTCACTCTGCCACTGTAAGTAGGAAGATTTCAGGTATTGAAGGCTTTGTTAGCCTATGTATCTGAATAAAGACAAAGTCATGCAGGATTTTAGCTGAATTAAAATGAACATATATGGAAAAAAAAACGTTGATTGTTTTAAAACACTGAGACTGTGGGGTTTTAGTTGTAATTTATCTCATCCTGAGTGACAAGGAATATCCAGGGACAGAATCTCAGAAAACAGTGACTTGTAAGCAAGAGTTACTGAAAGAAGAGTCTAAAGAAAAGATTGAGAATAAGTAGCCAGAAGAGATAGGAGGGGGACAATACAAAAAAGAAAAATAAGTGCCTGAAATCTAGCAAGAATAAAAGTTCCCAGAAGGAAGGAAGGGTAGATAATGTGGTCACAACTTGCTCACTTTGGTAAGAGTCATTTAGATAGAGTGTAGGCAAAACACAAATTGCAATGTGCTGAAGAATGAAGAAAGGTGAAGAGGAGACCTAAATTGTGCATTATACTTGTAAAGTAGCTTGGCTTTGAAAGTAATGAACAAAGCATTATGCCTGCAGCAGGGGGAAAAGACTTGAAAAATAATTTGATTGTGTTATTGTTTACGGATGTGTGGTACTAGCCCATATTTCTAAGCTAAGAGGAAAGAGTAGAGAGGAAGAGGTTGAAAGGAAAGGTAAGAGAGGGTAATTCATGAGCCCTTATATGTAAGAAGGAAGTAAAAACTAGCTCACTTGAAGTGAACAAACTGACTCTAGAAAATAATAAAGGAGGGAGTTTATATGTCCACTTTCATGAAAGACAACACTTAAGGAGCCTTAGCTATTATGAATCCATGACCTTTCCTTCACTGAGCTCAGTCTGTAACCTAGACTAGGACTATACAAGAATGCTATTGACAAAAAAAGGAAAGCCTGCAAAAAAAAGTTATGATTTCCTATACTGGTATTTTTAGAATAGTGAATCTTCCACATTCATCCTATTACCATATACAAAGAAAGTGGCTTTGTTTTGAGATTAACTGAATTTATGCTTCACTTTTCCTGCCCAGAGTTTGATGTAAGACTGTTCACTAAACAGGCAGATCACTTTTTAATTTCTTGCTATTGTAAAACACCAGTGCATTGCTGATCCATAGGGAATGGATGAATATAACATTAATTTCTCTTTATAAAATTATCATATTAAGACTCTTATTATATTCAGTTCTTGTCCTCAATATACTGTGCTGTTCCCTGTTTGTTCTTGGTAGGACTGTACTGCATAAGTAGTAAGGCTATTTGAAAACAAATTTTTTTCCCCATGTTTATTTTCATGGGGAGTGTTTTAATGATTTTGCTAATCTAATGTTTATAATTCTGTTGAATGAGAATTAATGAGTTTTGGGCAAAATCTTGAAAATTTTAAAGTTCATTTCAATTGTTCCTTTATGATGGTATTTAGAGTACAAAAAATAAAGATTGTAACACTTTCTTAACACTATAATTTTGATATCTGGCCATAAATTGTATAATTCTTTGTCATTTAGATTTGCTCTTGACATTATCTCAATATATTTTAAAAATTGTTTTGTATCTCAAAAATTCTTTGGAGTTGATTGTATATTACAAAGCAAACCAAAGTGATCCAAAGTTTGTTTTCCTATTTTGTCATTAGAGAATGGATATAATTGACTCCTGTAGACTGTATCCTTCCACAAAAAAGAGGGTTAATGCTGGCTTCTGATGTATAACTAAGACATTATTTGTCCAGACATGTCCTGATTATTAGATTCTATAAGTATAAATATTTTACAATAAAAAATTGTTCAATGGTACAATAGCAATGCTAGTCTAGAAATTTGAAATTCAAAGATAAAATGGAAAACATTACTGAGAAACTTAGAATGAGCAAACTTATGTTCTATTTTTACCAGTTTTATCTAACTCTTTTCATTTGCTTTACTGTTTCCTAACATTTTTTTCCAGCATACTTTTATCATTTTAGGTATAAAGCTTTACTGAATTCTAAGGTTCTCTTCAATACCAAAATCTGAAGATTCTATGAATTATAATTCTCAGTCCTCAATTATCTGATCTTCACACAATTTACTCCAGATTATTTTAATTTGAAGAGTCTCCCTTAGCCGTCTCTCTGAACTTTGCCTTTGTCAATTAAATTACTACGTTTACCTAATTTTAATTACTAACTTTATAATTTATGATGGTAAAGTAAATCTTAATTATTTATACAAAATGGCTAACCAATTTCTCTTAAAAACAATTGCATGAGGCAAATTTTAGGATTGTTAAACTGCCATTCTCCTTTAAAATTTAATGAACAATATTTCAAAAATATTAGAAAGTTCTTTCAACATTGTCAGATGAGCTCCTACTAGACCCATCTTCCAGCAGACACAAATGATAAACTCTGGACAAAATACAATAAATCACTACTTGCATGTTCTAGAGAGTCAACAGCAGAGCAGGCTTGTTCTGGAGGGGATTCTAAAACTTGATGAAGAGATTCACACGGGAGTGAATTTCTCACTGTTTCAACTTTAACTTTAATAGATTTCATGGCAAACCAAAGCCAACTAGAGTGTAAGGAAATCCAAGAAATAAAAAATCAGATGGGAGAACCCACAAATTGTGTGTATTCTCTGCCCAAGTCTCTACAAACCTAAACTACACAGGCATGGAGAATACTGTGACTAGACAGCTGAGAGAAGGAGAGAAAAAGGATTGATGCTTGAACCCTTTGGCCAGCTAGCAGCCACCACCTGGACTATCCTTCCTGCTATTAACAATTATGCAATCATTTTGTATGTCCTCCATACCCTCAGCCTGAAATTTGCCCCAACCACATAGTCATAGTAGAACCCAGTTAACTTAAAACTTAGACAATGATAATGTGTCTTTGGAGGGATTCACTGATTTTTTTTCGCCAATCCTACAAAAAAAGGACTAAGAAGAGAGACTAATGGAACTAAAAAAAGGAGGTAACTCAAGTTTCTTTCAGAACATCAAGAAACTAAACCCTGACAATGGTGCAAATGAACTGTATAAAATAAAGTGTGTCTTACTCTTGAAAAAAAAAAACACACAAATCAATCATTCCTAGTCTTACATCAATCATTTGCACTGTCAAAAGGCACATTGTGTAACTTGTTCCAACTCCATTACCTGAAAGAACAGGCAAAATGCATTAAAAAAAATTGAGACTGTGTAACCATCCTGTGCAAGACAGTAGCAGTCCCTGCCTAAGTATATGGATGATGGCATAGGTAGATATAGATAGATAGAGTTTTTTTTAAACAAGTAAATTCTGATAAACAGAAAGAAAGAAAACTGAACATGCAACTGGCTATTCCTCCTTGCCCAAAAAAGAAAAAGTAATAAGATCCATGTGCTATAATGAGGTAAAGAATCAGACATAAAATATTCAGGGATAATTGGATTTTGTCTTTAATTCAGCATACAATTTTAGTGCCTGAATAACTGACAGCAGAACTTTAAAACTGCTTGATAGTTAAGATAACTGCCATGTTCCTAAAAGTGCACCATGTACTGCTACAATGAAAACCACAGCTCAGGCACACTAGTCAACAACTACCCAGTAAGACAGCACTGGGAAAAGTCCTAAGGAGAACAAAATAATAGTGTTCTTATCCTCAAAGAAGATGAACATATGAGAGAGAGAGAGAGAGAGAGAGAGAGAGAGAGAGAGAGAGAGAGAGAGAGAGAGAGAGAGAGAGACTCATTCCCAGATAAATATATTTTTAAAAGGTAAATAGTAAGTACTTTGATGTTACACTGTTGAGAGTTTTAATTTTGACCAGGAATGTTGCCAGAGAATCATAACAGTGAATTTGATCTTTAAACATAGGGATCTTACAGGTGCTTGTATACTGCTAAAGTTGAAAATCTGCTGTTTTTGAGAAATACCCTAAAGTTGTTTACTTATAGCTATATTCTTCTATACAGTCGGTTTTTAGCAAGCTCATGTGTTCTTAGTAATCTGATTATAATTCTACCATTGATGTGTTTCACAGTTGCTCTGATTTGATTAAGAAGTTCAAGGAGTTGTAAACTCAAATTTCGTTTCTGCAATCATTTTTGATATATTTGTTGAGCGCTTACTATATGCCAGTCCCTGAATTCTTCTGATACCAGTAACACCACATAAGTGATTCGCTGCCCTTTGTGTTAGCAGTTGCAGGCATGGGAATTGACAATTCAAACTGACACTTGAATGAAGCACGCCTCCATCCTTTCATCTAACAAATATTTCAGTAACTACCGTATGACGAGGATTGTACAGGACAAAAAGATGGACATTCATTTTATTCCTCTTTCTGATCCCAGAGAGCTAACAGTTCATGGACAAAAATAATTAATCCTTATTCCCTCATGAATCACATAAACAAAAGTTCTCAATCTTGGCAGCCTAATTATAATTACCTGGAGATTTTAAAATATATGTAGATTCTCAGGGTTCACCCATAATTCTTTTTATTCAATAGTTCTAAAGTGGGGTCCTAAAAATCTCTATTTTATAAATGATGCCTAAACACAATCAAGTTGTTTTAATAAAATAATATCTCTTTTATATTCCACTATTTAGACATGTGAAATAGATATCCCTCCCCATTCCTGCAATTTTATTTACTTCTGTGCATCACGTGACAGAGTTTAAAGTCTTATAACTATTATGTTGAGAATCATGGACTCAACAAATAATTTGATAGTCTTGATGTTATATTCTTCAAATACATCTAGTCATATCAAACCTGCAAAGGATGACTGTTATTGTTTGTTTGTTTGTTTTTTGTCAGCATTTAGTTGTTCAAGCCTAATAGCAAATTAATAGTACTGTAAAAGGGAATTAACTTGGGCTGGTATTCGTGATCATTGAAAAAGATTGTAGGTTGAAGTATACCATGAGATTTTTTAGAGGTATATTAATTAATATGTGCAGAAATATATAATGCCTTAAAAAGCTTTAAAAGAGTCATTTATAAATATTAATTATGCTAATTCAAAATTAACAATTTTTTCATTAATGTTTGCCCAATAAACCCTTGAACAAAAAATTGGCTTTATGTTATTTTTAGTTTCTTTAACTAGAATTGGGGGGAAAGGATTTTAAATGAAAAAATAGTATTACTACAAAATTATTTTAACCATGTGGTACAGTTTTTTTAGGTAAAAAGCTGAGTTAAAAATAATAAAAACAACTAGGTATCAATAGACTTTAGTGAGGTAAGGAAATGCCACTTATCTTAAAACAACAGTAATGCACTGTGGACATGAAGGGACACATTTTTGTCGCTTCTGTATCATGCATACTGAGATATCACTGTGGTCACTAGACGAATGGCCTCACGGTTCTGCTGCTGATTCAGTCATTCTGCACTAACAAAAGCCCAATTTAGACCATCACTTTCATCTGGGAAGCTGCACTGCTACTCAAGGGGACCCAGAAAGGATCTGAAATCAAACTCTGTGTGTTGTGGGGCAGGGAAAGAGGGTGCTATTAAGATAAACTAAACAAAGAGCTTCTCTGAGATAATGCAAGTAAAACCCTATTTTAATGCTGAGCATTGCAGTGCCAAATAGCTTCAACATTGAGCAGCTATACATGTGGTGCCAAAGTCTTGACTGAGGACACCGACTGGACACTGTCTGACAACACATGAAGATATAGTGGGGAATATAATTTCCTTAAAAAGAGATCAAAATTTTCTCTTTTAATATATTATTTTACACTCATGGAGGATACATATTTGTCATCATCCATAATGACTATTTCAAATGTTTGGGTAAATTATATACATTTTAAAAGTACATTTTTGGAGCCGGGCTTGGTGACTCAGCCTGTAATCCCGTGCCTTTGGGAGGCTGAGGTGAGTGGATTGCCTGAGCCTGCGGGTTCGAGACCCGCCTGGGCAGCGAGACCTCATCTCTACAATAAATCAAAAAATCAGGCAGGCGTGGTAGCGCGTGCCTGTAATTCCGGCTACTCGGAAGGCTGAGGCGGAAGGATCACCAGAGCCCAGCAGGTTGAGGCTGCGGTGGCCGGGAGCGGCCACTGCACTCCAGTCTGGGCGACAGAGACTCCAACTCAAAAAGAAATAAAAATAAATAAAATAAAATAAAAGTACATTTTTTGGGAGTACAAATTGTGAATCTTTATTGCAGATTTTTGAAAATAAGCAAATATATACATTAGAGAAAAAACTGAGATTTCAAAAAGTTTCTCTTTACTTTTTCACCTACAGTAATATATATTTTGTTAAAATATATACGATTTTTTATTAAGAAATATGTAAGTCTACAGAATTATCAATAAAAATGTTAAAATAGTAAACTTCCTGAAATACTGTCAGTTGTTAACTACAATACCCTAATTTGGGGGGAAAGGGCCAATGTTATTTTCTCATTTGTTTTAATTTAATGCAAGCCCTTCACTCAGTAGAAATAAATTCATTTTAATAACTTAGTTACATTGTAATATTTTATATTCACTATTTATCTGTCATTGCCATTTCAAGATTGTTGTTCTTAAGGGTCAGCTGTTTTCTGTCATGATCTTTCTCATCTGTTCTTTCTTTTCTGACAGAAACTTAATTTTAAATTAAAACATACATATATATACACATATATATGTTAGTAATAATCTAGCAGAACATATATGTATATATTTACACATATATTTACATATACATATATGTTCTGCTAGATTATTACTAACATTCTCCTCAGAGCACAGGAGACTGGAACGTAATGCTGCCTAACCTCTAGTATTTTCTAAGGATTTGAAAATAGGTCAAATAATTGTCTGTATATCACTGGAGTGAATGAATGAATACAGCTTCAACATCTTGTGGTATTGTCTAAATGTCAAGATCAAATTCCTTCAGATCATCACATTATTATTGAAATGGCCTAAGAAACTTAGTGAAGAAGAAGAAACAAATTGAAGAAAGTTTATAAGGAAGAAATAAGACAAAGGTAGGAGAAAAAAAATTTGGTGGAAATTAGCAAGGTAAAAAATTTCACCGAATTCACTATATTGTCTGGGATTAGCTTTGTGTGGACTTATGTCAATAAGATAAACTTATTGTTCAGAAATTGAATTTGTGTTGATTAAATCAGTGGAAATAGTATTCTTCCTGCTAATGATTATGATAATGGTCAAATGAGAGTGAGTCTATAAAGCACTCTCAACTCTAAAACATTAAATTCATTTTACCTAATAATAGTGAGGACCAATAATTACTATGCACCCATAACTGCTATGCATTGGATTAACTGCTCATGTGTAAACAAATACCATCTCACCTCAGATTTCAAACCAATCCTTCTAATTACAGGAGTCAAAAATTCCAGCTGTCATTTAATCTGAACTAGCTGCTGTTACCACCAACAAAATGTGCCCAAGTGAACAAATAGGAGGCACCTTCATGTAGTTCTATGGATAAGGATCTGTCAACCTCATCCTCACCATCCTCACTATTACTAGACAAAATAAACTTTAACCTTATTCTGCTTACCAATTTACAGTATATTAAATGTTTAAGAAATCAACAGATATCCGATGGCCAATAAATTGAAACAACTCAAGGCATATGCAGATTGGCTAAAGTTGTTGCAAGTTGAACGATTACAACTGGAGACAACTAGAACAGAAGAAAAAAGAGAGCAACATAATAAGTCTCTCTCTTTTTATGAGTTGTATTTAATAAAGGAATAAATTATTAATCAATATAGGGAAGCTAAGAGGTTCATTGTGGGTTATTCAATCTGATAAACTTTATGCCATAAATAATTATCTTTGGTTGAATTATCTCAAAGCAATGCAGTACACAAAGTGGAGATGTAGAATTTTTTTTTAAATGCACTATTTATTTTGAGTATAATTAAACTTTTGAAGGAACTTTAAAGGAATTAAATGAGGGAGAATAAAACACTATTTGAAATGAAAGCGATTACTACAATGCCTTTTCTCACCAGTTGTAGTCCATTCATATCTGCCTCAGAATCACAAATTCCTAGGCCAGAGCTAGGACATCCAGAATTAGAATCTCTAGGCATGGAACTTAGGTATCTTAATTTTTTTCTTTTTATCACAAATCATTCATATTCACACCAATTATTAGAACTACTTGTATAAGGAATACTCCCAGAAGAAAAAAATATAAGAGAACTAGACTTTTGGTAATAACTTATGAAATATCTTCATATACTTACACGCATCTATATATACAATATGTGTATGTATATACACATGTTCCTGTGCAATAAATTTTACTTTATCACTTATAATTTTCACTAAATTTGGAAATAATTAGTTTTAGCATTTATCGCAGCTACCTTAAGCCACAATTTTTCTAACATATTTAGTGAAAACTATTGACGTTCTGTCAGAACACAATGTCAGTTTTTCTTACATTTGTGATTATCATATATATTAACCCTCCCCTTCCTTCTGGCAGTTGAAGACATCTTATTTCATAAAATATCCTATTGGATAGTTTTCTTTTTAGAGGCACTCAATCATCTATTTTTTTATACAGCTGCTACGGGGATCGAATGACAAAATGGAAGAACCTGAAATATAAGATGTGAACTAAGAGGACAGGAGTATCTCATGTCAAAGACAGACTAAAAGATGCTAAATTCAGAAATAACAGACCATTCAACAGTTTCTAAAGGGATACTTTTTAGCTTCCAGTAAAATGTAAATTATAGCAATCTCTTTTCAAAAAGTCTGGGGCATCACAAAATTGGCTTAGGATGAATGCAAAAGTACTGGTTCCATGACATACATTAGAGCCAAATTAGATTTTTTATTCTCTTTAAAATAATGTTTCCCTCCTTTGGTAGAAAAAAAAGTAAGAGGAGACCTCTGAAGTATGCTAACAGAAATTAAAAAGTTTTGCTAAAAGTCAGAAACAGAAAACTTATTTTTTCTAAAAATAAATTTTAAAAATAAGAAATCAAATAAAACATTTCCCAAATTTAATCTAAACATATAAAACTAAATCTAACATAGCTAAAATAATATACCAAATGAGGGGAATATGTTCTAAGAAATTTATCATTTAGCAATTTTGTCCTTGGGCAAACATCCTAGAGTTTACTTACACAAACTTAGATGGCATGTCCTGCTACGCACCTAAGCTATGTGGTGTTGCCTATTGCTCCTAGATTTCAAACCTATACAGTATGTTAGGATACCGAATATTGAAGGCAATTGCAATACAATGTATTTGTGTATCTAAACATAAAAAAGGTACAGTAAAAATAAATTGTAAGAGATTAAAAAAAAGGTACACCTGCATAGGACACTTACCATAAACAGAGCTTCCAGAGTTGGAAGTTTCTCTGGGTAAGTCAGAGAGTTAGTACTTACTGAATGTGACAGCCTAGGATATTACTGCACACTACTGTAAACTTTATAAACACTGTACACTTAGGCTACACTAAATTTATTTACAATTTTTAAATTTTTCAATAACAAATTAACTCGGCTTACTATAACTTTTTTACTTTTATAAAAGTTAGTGTTTTTAAAAATTTTTTGACTCCTTTCTTATAACACTTAGCTTAAAACACAAATATAATATACAGCTGTACAAAAATATTTTTTCATATCCTTAGTCTATAAGCTTTGTTCTATTTTTAAAATTGTTATGGTTTTACTTTTTAAACGCTTTGTATGAAAATGAAAACACAAACCACACATGAGCGGAGGTCTACACAGTGTCAGAATCATCACTATCACAGTCTTCTGCCTCCTCATCTTGTATCACTGAAAGGTCTTCAGGGCAATAAAACACGTGAAGCTGTCACCTCACATGAGAACAAGGCTCTTTTTGGAATACCTCCTGAAGGACTTGCCTAAGGCTGTTTTAAAATGTAACTTTTTGTGTGCAAATAGAAGGAATACACTCTGAAATAATGATAGATGGTAAATAAACCAGTAACAGCCAATTATTATCACGATCAAGTATTATGTACTATACATAATTATATGTGCTAGACTTTTATATGACTGACAGAACAATAGGTTTGTTTACACTAGCTCCACCACAAATACATGAATAATGTGTTGTGCTGTGATGTTACAGTGGCTATTAAGTGACTAAATGGTACACATTTTTCACCTTCATTATAATCTTAAAGGACCATTGTCGTATATGCAGGTTGTCATTGATTGAAATGTCATTTTGCAACGCATGATTGTATTTATTTGTAAATTACTTATTTTAATGTATTAACATTGAGGTTAATTTTTTTAAAAACCAAGAATGAGTAAATCCAAGAACAGGATAGAGACTTCTCTATTTGAAGGTCAAATGCCAAGAGGGATAGTAATTTAACATTAAACAGGAAGTGAAACCTGGGCTCAACTTCACCAGGGGGAAATAATGAAGATAATAATAATAAGTTAACCATTTTAAATAAATATTTATGTGTGCAGATGATGGGAGTAAAGCATAATCTGACAATGCATGTTGAAAATAAGTAAAAGGAATAATCATATCTCTAGATTCTTAATCACATGCATTGTTGTTAGAATATCTATTCAGTCTAAAATAAGACTCTAGATTTGAAGATATAATATGCAGTCCTAGTGGATAAGTGTTGAGACCAAATACAAACAATAAACTATAAATGTGTATAATGAATTTGGGAACTCAATGTCTTTTTTCACAGCCTGAGAACTTCTGAAGCCAGGTCTATTAATCCCAGGGGTTGAGGAGGGGGGAGTTTTTCTCCTGAGAAATTAAAATATCTGAAATAAATATATGATGTCTTACTTGTCAATTAAAAATTTTAAAAAATTTAGAAAATTTAAAAAACAACTTGTAGGTTGTAGTGGTAGAGAAAAAGTTAATACTAGAGACAGAATTACCCTCTGATCTCATGTTGGTGAATTTATTGAAGCCAAAGCTTATTTCATTACCTCAACACTAGCACATGCACACATAGGTCTCAATTAAGGTTTTTAAAACAAAAACAACACTTTGTTTTATTTTGTTTTATATTATCACTGCCATGGTTAATTTTATATGTCTACTTCACTAGATTAAGAGATGCCTATATTACTGGTAAAAATAAAAACAACAGCAACATAATTCTGGGTGAGTCTGTGACATTGTTGTTTCTGGGAAAAATTAGCATTTGCATTAGTAAACTGAGCAAAAAAGGTATGCCTTCACCAATGTGGGTGGACATCATTTAATCTACTGAGTGCCCAAATAGAATAAAAGGCAGAAAAAATTAAAAAATAATTGTCTCTCTTCTTGAGCTGGGACATCTATCTTACCCTGCCCTCAGACATTGAAGCTCCTGGTGCTTGGGATTTTGTATTCATACTGAATTACACTACCACTTTTCTGGGTCTCCAGCTTACAGATGGCAATCATGAAACTTCTTGGTATCTATAATTATGTAAATTATTTTTTATAATAAAACTCATATATCTAATCTACCTAATCTATCTATCATCTATTTCCTATTTGTTCTGTTTATCTGGAGGATCCTGACTAGTATACTCACCCTTGAATATGGAAAGAGTACCAATAATTACAAAACATTTGGTAAAGCACCTAATATCAGATAAAAAAATAAAACAATAGCAAGGAAAAAAGCTTAGAGAAAAATAGACATAGACAAAACTGGGAAACTATAAAGAAGAGGCAAAAACCATCCGAACTGATACAATGAAAGTAAAAAGACAATACATCTTCAATACAATGGGTGACAAACACACATACAAACACACAAAACAAAATTTATTTGTAAAATATTGTGTATTTATTTGTAGGTGTTTAAACTTCAGTCATCTTCGAAGTACTCTTTGTTTGATGCAATATACTTATCAAGACCTTTTTTTGCGCTGCTCAAAACACTTTGTGATCTCATTAATTCTGATGCCTTTAGTGCTTCTGCCATTTTTGTTTGTTTGTTTCATCTCTTCCACATCAGCAAAACGTTTCCTTCTGAGGACTTTTTTCATCTGGAAAAACCAACAAAGTCATTGGGGCGAGATCAGGTGAATAGGGCACAAGGATCATATCGTTTTTGGTCAACAATTGCTGAACACTTAGTATGGTGTGGGCAGCTGCACTGTTATGGTGGAAGAACCAGTCACCTGTTTACTACAAAAAATTCACTAAAGCCAAACGCAGCATCACACAGCAAAGCTAACTGGTACAGATGCGAATGAGTTCCTAGAACACTCACCTAGCAGAGGAAGCACAAGTTAATACTACAAGGAGCCTGTCTTGCAAAAGATAATTCCATTTTTTTCACATCCCTCTAGTACAAAAAAGAAATGTTTATAAAATAAATAATTAAAAAATACACATTTTTTGTGAACATGAACTATGTGAATTATATTTTTATTAATAAAATGCTGAAAGATAAAATTTAGAACATTTTTCCAGGTGACAGAACAACAATTTTAAATAGTAGAATATGAGAGTAAAAAGGTAAGAAACTTGTTGGATCAATTCAAGATATCAATTCATTATTTTAGAAAAAAGAAAAAAAATGAACTAAATATATAAAAGGAATTAATAAATAAATCATTAAAGAAGATTTTTTTCAGATCTATAGGATAGAACTCTTCATATTAAAATATACCCAGACAAACCATGTATCTAGATTAAGGTTATAACAAAGACATTTTAGGTATCAAGTACTTTCACATGGATCCAGCAAAATGAGAAAACAAACTACAAAAGAGACAAACATGGCACCTAGGACAAAAGACTACAGTGAAGAAAAGCTGATCTCCAGGCATAGAAAGCAGGGAAGATCAAAGCAAAAGCAAAACAAGCATTAGGAAAGACAGACCTAAGATTTTGTCCCCGAATTAAGTAACTTTCTGCAAACAGGGTTCATATGCGGTTTTATTTATTTATTTATTTCGTCTTTCTCTTTGTCCCCAAATCAAGCAACTTTCTGCAAACAGGGTTTATATGTGGTTTCATTCATTCATTCATTCACTCATCCATTTATTTATTTATGTTTTTTGGCAATCTCACAGTCACCACAGCCTCACCCCACTGGGCTCAGGTAATCCTTCCACTCAGCCTTCCAGGTAGCTGGAAATACACCACGCCTGACTAAATTTTTGATTTATTGTAGAGATGAAGTCTTGTCAAGTTGCCCAGGCTAGTCTCATATCCCTGGACTCAGGTAATCTTCTCGCCTCTATCTCCCAAAATGCTGGGATTACAGATGTGAGCCACTGTGCCTGGCTCATGTGGTTCTTTTAAAAGCAATTTTCCTCATTTCCTCTGAGCCAAATTACTACTATAATATCTGTCGACTCCAATTTTCTGTTTCATTGTTGAAAACACAGGATAATGCTTTCATATTTTGCAAAATACCCTAACTGAAAATGATTTTTTGCCAAAATTTTCTGAAATTTGTTGCCACTGAATCCTCTCTGAATATTTTTTTCTCATCCTATTCCTACATGGTTTTTGTCCAATATCAGTTGTTTTTAGCGTCCTTTATTTAAAGGGCCCGTGAATTTTAACTTTCTACTAACTTCACTAAAAATAGGGTTTATGAGTATCTGTGAATGTATTTGTGAAGCTGTAATTTCTAAGAAAAGAAGAGAAATAAAAAAGGATGCTATTTCTCACCTATGATTACAATAAAGATGCAATGGTCAGATTTCTTTGTGTTTGTTTTAGTTTTTGGTTGTTTCCATTTAGTTAAAAACTTTTTTGTTTAATTGCAATAAAACAGATGCCCAGTATCCAGTTCATTTTGAAATTATATTATTTGACCAGTTGAATACTGGTCAAATTTTATAATTTTACAATATTATAATCACATAGGTGTTATTTGTGCAATCTTTTTTGTTGTTAATACGTTAATATATAAACATAAAAGAAAACATTAATAAGAAGTCCAAGAAAAAGAAATCAAGTACATGTTTCTAAAAGTTCAAATTTTGTTACATGTATAAACAATATTTCCTGGCTGAAAATACAAAATACATAAAAGATATACCAAATAAGAGGCATAACATTTAAATGTTTTAATTTATTTAAGAGTTTAGTTACTTATCATTAAACTTATACAAATTGTGTGCATTTGTATGTGTGTGAACATGGATAGATAGATATTAATATGTTTTATTTATTTTTGTAGCATATTTTTAAATCTTGTACTATATATTGGGTATATTCAAATATATCTGCTAATTTTGATAGTATTGCATTATTGCATTAATAATATCCCAACATATATTATCATAATCTATATGGAAGTAAATAGAGATGGTTTCCAAATATTTGCTATTATGAAAAATAAAAATAGCACATCACAAAGTATGATAAGGTGTGAGATACATCTTATCAAATTTGTTTCTAAAAAATCTGAAATAATTTATATTTTGCCAGCTCTAAATATAGCTGCCTGTCTTCAGGCAATAGCTTTTGTTTGCTTGTTTAACCTCTGCCAAATTATTGGGGACAATTTTTTCTAATAGTTGTCTATTGTCTTCTTATTAAATTAGCACCAATTTAGTGGCATACAACAATGCTCATTTATTATCTCAGAATTCTGTATGTCAGAAGTCCAGACACAGTATGGTTTCACTGTCTCTCTGCTCCTGGTTTAACAAGGCTGAAATCAAAGTATGAGCAGGTCTATGTTTCTTTCTGAAGGCAAAAGGAATAAATTCACTTCCAAGTCCATTCAGGCTGTTGGAAGAATTCAGTTCCATGCAGTTGGAGGACTGAAGTCCAAGATAACTTGCTGGCTGTCATCTGGTTCATTCTGAGCTTTCAGAAGCCACTCAAATGTTTTGGCTAGAGCCCCTTTCTGGATCTTCAAAGCTAACAAAGGCAGGTTGAGTCCTTCTCATGTTTCTAATCTCCCTGAACTACTCCTCTGTTTCATCTCTCCTATCTCTTCTTTCACACCATTTCTGACTAACTCTTCTGCTTATTTCTGCTGCTTTTAGGGCCCGTATGATTGCATTAAATTCATCAGGATAATAATATTTTCATTTATGTGGAGTTAGAAAAAAAATTTTTGTAGTCTTATTGGTTGTATAAATCATTTTTAATTTTTTGTGAACAGAAAGTCATTCCATTTGCTAATTTTTGGCTGGAGTAACAGCATTTTATTTATATGTGTTTATGTAAAACATATAATTTTGTGTAAAATATATATATTTTATAAAATGTGTTTTAAGGATATTGATTTTTCTTGCTTTTATTATATAAAGTTTTATGATTAATATTTTAATTCTTCATTTTATTTTGATGCTTGTTGTAAGGGTCAAATATGTGTTTTAAATGACCAATTTTGTAATATTCTTTTTCAGGGAAATGCTTTCCTTCTTTAGTATCAGTATTTTATCATATATTTCAAGTCTTTTCAAGAACTACCTATTATATTCCATTAATCTGTTCATTTTTTTTACAATAATGTCATCATATTTAAAATAGTGCAGTATTAACTGGAAAAAAAAAGCCAAGGTGTTTATTCATCACATTTGTTTCACAATTCACTTTGATATGATTTTTCAATTGTAATTACAGAACATTCACTTGTAAAGAAATCCATTGAAACTTTAATGGAGGCTTCATTTATCATAAAAGTGAATTTAAGATAAACTTGATTCCTTCCAATATGTTTCTACCTTTTACATGAGCATTTCAACACTGTGGAAATGCATGTCACTTCTCTCTCTCTCTCTCTCTCTCTCTACACACACATATCAGTATACGTCATCACACTTTTTTTTTGAAGAATTTTTTTTAAACAATTGTCAGTGAGTCTTTTGCTTTTATATATGCCAACTTACGTATTTATCTTTTGACCTGCCATTATTACAAATTTTTAAATTTTAGAATCATTCTACTTCTGATTCTTAGATATTCTGTGTATATATGACTATTCACTAAAAATAATATTATTTTCGGTCAGGCAAGGTGTATCACACCTGTAATCTTGGCAATTTGGGAGGCCAAGATGATAGGATTGCTTGAGCCCAGGAATTGGAGATCAGCCAAGGCAACACAGTGAGACTTTATCTCAAAAAAAAAAAAAAAAAAAAAAAATTAGCCTGGCATTGTGGTATACACCTATAATCTCAAATACTTGATGCTGAGAAAGAAGATTGCTTGATTCTAGGATGTGGAGGCTGTGGTGAGCTGGGATAGTGCTATACTGCAGTCAAGTTGATGGAGTAAAACCCTGACTCAAATATATATGTGTGTGTGTGTGTGTGTGTGTGTGTGTGTGAAATATATATATACACACATATATATATAATTGTGACTCTTGCTTTTTAAGTTTTAATCTAATTATATTGACTCTTGCTTTCTAATTATAATGCCTTTATTTTTCCTGCTTATTGAAGAAATGTTATCTTTCAGTATGGTAAAAAAAAAATTTTTGCAATCTTCTTGATTGTATCATAAAATCATCTACTTTTGCTACTTATTGTCAGAAACCTAGAAAGATAATAAATAATTGCTAAATTAATGTACTTATGTTTCTATCACTGTCTTCTGGCATTTTAAATAATATTCAATTTGTTTTAATTGCTCTAATATTTAAACCACTATGCTTTATAATATATTTTTTTGTACTTTGCACTTTTTTTTTTTGAGTTGGAGTCTCACTCTGTCACCCAGGATGGAGTGTAGTGGCACACTCATGGCTGCCATAGCCTCGACCTGCTGTACTCAGGCGAACCTTCTGCCTTAGCCTTCCAAGTAGCTGAACCTACAGTCATGCACCATTACACTCCACATTTTTTTTTTTTTGAGTTGGAGTCTCACTCCCTCACCCAGACTGGAGTGCAGTGGCCGCTCCCGGCCACCGCAGCCTCAACCTGCTGGGCTCCAGCGATCTTTCCACCTTAGCCTTCCAAGTAACTGGAACTACAAGCGCGCGCTACCATGCCTGGCTAATTTTTTTATTTATTGTGGAGACGCGATCTCGTCAAGTTGCCCAGGCAGGTCTCGAACCCGTGGGCTCAGCCAATCCACTCACCTCAGCCTCCCAAAGCGCGGGATTACAGGCTGAGCCACCGAGCCAGGCGACAATTTTTGATAAACTGTGGAGATGAGGTCTTCTCAAGTGGCCCAGGCTGATCTCAAACCCCTGGGCTCAGGCAATCCTCTCACCTCTACCTTCCAAAGTGCTGGGATTACAGGTGTGAGCCACCATGCCCGGTGCCCCTCTTATGAATATAAAATTATCTTGTTTCTTATTCAGTGCTTTACGATACATGCATTATTTCACAGAAAATGAATGTTATTTATTTCCATTTGATTTGAATTTATTTAATAAATTTATACAATTATTTGTATGCTTTATATTTCTTAGAAATTGTATTTAGTCTTGACCTACATAAGCAATGCAGATTTGTATTTAAGATTATTTTATAACAGAGAAGGAAAAAAAATTTTGTTTATTACCATAATAGATATGTTTGTTCATACTTCCTTTAGGTATAATCTTTTCTAATTTTCGTGTTTTCATGCTTTTCTTGTCTTATTTTATACGTTTTGTTTAACTTTAGCTATGTTGACTTTTATTTTTTATTCAGTAATTTTATTTTATTTTTTATTTTAGAGACAGAATCTTCACTATGTTGCGCTAGTTGGAGTGCAGTGGTGCAATCTTGGCTCACTGTAACCTCAAATTCCTGAACTCAAGCAATCCTCCTACCTCCACCTCCCAAGTAACTAGGACTACAGTTCCATGCCACCGTTATTCAGTAATTTTAATCTTGTCAATGTTTACTAGAGTTATTAATTTACACATGCTTCCCATGAACATTTTTTAAAAATATTTTTAATGTTTATTATACTATTTTGCAATTTAGGATAGAAAATGAAGTATTTGCTACATTTTTATTTTCCACACACTCTTGTGTATGTGGGCTTCTGTAAGTGTAATGTATATTATAATACTCAGTTTATCTTGAAGTAATCTATATTTAACATGTTCTCACAATAATAAAGTTGATATTACCTTTCCAACTTGTAGCAAATTAATTTTAAAATATTTAATATACAGTTTAATTTAACTATATTAAGTGCTTACCACTTATTAAGATACACTGATTATTTTCCATTCCTGGGTTTCTGTTTTGATTAAACTTTGACTGTTATTTTTCCAATCATTATTGTCCAGAAATAGCTATGGTTAGTAATAGTTATGAGTCCTTGGGTCTCTTGAGAATTATTTTCTTTTTTCCTTCAAATAATAAAATCATTTCGAGTACTATGGAATTTGGGAAACACAAAACTATTGTCTCTCAACACTCTATATAGATACTATTAGTCAGGCATATTTTACTGCAAATGGAAAACCAAAAACAGCGTGGTTTTTATTCTCTTACAGGCGATTCAAATAAGTATAGAATTATTTTCATTAACCTTACATAAAAAGTTTAAGAGAATTTTTCTTGGTGTCTCTTTTCATTAAATTGATCTAAAGTTTAATGAGCTCTCTTTGTCTGCACACTTATGATTTTTAAGCCTCGAGAGAAATTATTTTAAATTATTTTATCTTTGCCTGTTGATTTTGTTCCAGTTGTTGCCCTTTCATAATCAGAACTATCTTTAATTCATAGTTTGACTTCTCTGTCACTCTTATCCTTTGGTAGGTGACAGGTTTCTGTTTTGTGTTTTTCTTATGGGCTATATAGTAAATACATTTCAGAGAATTACAATTAGGTACAATCTTCAATACAGTAAGATACTTCCTCAGTTCTCCCAGAATATTCTTTACAGAACCCGTTTGTGATTTTTCTTCTCTTTTTCTTTCTTGTTTTTGGCTTATATGTAATTTAATAAGGTGATATTTATGCAGACCTGTGCTACTAGTTATATGTGGCCACTTATATTTATTAGTTAAATTAAATTAAACATTAAGTTTCTCTGTCACACTAAACACAGATTTTCCATATACAATGGCATCTTTGGGTTATAACTCTTCAAGACTGATAATTTTGCCAATTGGAGGCTCTGTCAAAGATTCTACCTGGAGGAATCCCTTTGGATTTTGTACTAATCACCTCCCTGACACAGTATAGTTACAAAAACAAAAAACAAACAAACAAACAAAAAACATTACAATAACTAATGGGTGCTTGTTGACACTGAATGTCTGGCCCTTGGAAAATTTATTTATGTTCACCCTGATATTCTTAGTTTGAGATTGGCCAACTCAGACTGAATGATTAGCAAGGAAGGAAGGGTCCGATAATCTTCCCTTGCCAAATGGAAATTGCCAAATGGAAATTCAGAAACATAATTAGCTTAGGCCCAGCAGCATCTTGATCTCAATGAAAAAGTAGCAGCTATTTCTTAATAGAAATTAATAGCCCCTACTCTGGGTCTGAATTGAGCTAGAGGATCAATGGAAGCAAAAGCTAACTCAGTTGTCTCTAAAAGAGAGGCCACGTTCCATAGGTGCTGTCCTTATCTATCCTTGGCAGATTGAGTGTACACGACTTTTGATCTTTACTTGTGACTATCAAAAATTCAAATTTCTAGCCAGGTGTGGTCACTCATGTCTGATATCCCAGCACTTTGGGAGGCGATGGTAAAAGAATTGCCTGAGCACAAGGGTTGGAGACCAACCTGAGCAACTTGGCGAGATATCATCGCTACAATAAATCAAAAAATTAGCCAAGTATGGTGGCTCCTACCTATAGTTCAAACTACTTGGAAGGCTGGGGCAGAAGGATCGCCTAAGCCAGCAGGCCTAGGCTTTGGAGACTGTGAGCATGCCACTGCACTCTAGCCTGGGCAACAAAGTGAGACTCTAACTAAAAAAAAAAATTAAAAATTTTGTACTAATGTTTCTAGACAGTATGTTCTTTCTTTCACCTAACAGAAATCCCAGGCTGACCTAATGAATACTCTATCTGGGTGACAACCTAGAAAAAGGGAGCCTAGGTAATTCAAAATTAATTTTAGTTCAGCTACCCTGAATATGTATAGTATCAGATCATAAGTGTAATGGCACTGTTCTTCAAGTCAAAGAGAGGGGTAAAATGAATCTCTGTGAATTTTATAAAAATTCCCTTTCCCCTTGCACTTAACCCTGCTATATGAAAGCTCTGTCAGAAGAAAATGCTTGAAAGGTGGTGTTCTACTTAATGGAAAAAGAAACACCAATTATGGGATCCTAGAGGAAAAGCTAATACTCTGGCCCCTGAGGAAGCAACCCTTAGACCTTTGAAATGTGGAGGAGAGGGGAATGCTAATGATCTTTTGTGTTTCAGATCAGCCCCTGGATTTATCTATACCAAGAAAAATGTCTTCGTGCAGCCACAACAAACTTTTACATATTCCTTAAACTGTTTACTGGGTTGGTTATCCTAACTAGATGACTCTAAACATAATTTGACTGTCTTTTCTCCTAACTTCACCAAAATGTATTACCTCAAACAACAGGGAATGATTTCAGCTCCTGAACCTTCCACATGAAAATTTTGTCCACACCTCCAAAAGTCTTCCCCATCCACATTCTCAGTAAATGACATTTGATAGCAAAAACAAACAGGATGGATTGAACTGACTACTTTCAGATAATTTCTCTAAAATCAGGGACTAGATTGCATCCTAAGGCCAACCGGTGGACCTGATGGATACATTAAAGGCAGTGTCAACTTGAACTTCTAACTTAGTGTTGGAGGTCCCATGAACAAAACCTTAACAGTCATGATATGTCTTCTTTTCCCAGGGAGAGCATGTGTGTATTGCTGAAATACAATCTTTATGTGGAAGCTAGGCATTAACTTGCTTCCCTTCCAAAAACATTGTGATTTGTGCCTTAGAGGTAATCATAAGTGAGACCTTTAAGTGTTTAAGGAAACGCCACCAATAAACCTGAGACCTCAGAAGACTGAAGAGTTCACTCCAAAATAATTTTCCTCTCAGTTATGCAATGTAGATTTGTGGAGGGATAAATAGCTTTCTATTTATCTGCACACTTTTGGCATTATTCCTACAATGTGAGTCATCACATTAGACAAATTTATACAGTATTTATTCTAAATTTAGAATAACCAATAAGTCTCTCTGGGAACTGAAAGGAATTCAGCTCAGTCTCAACTTACTGACTAGAAATATTAAGAATACTGGAATTGCTATACATGTTCTCCTTATTGGCCAACATGGAGTCTGGGCAATTGCTACTATATCCTACTATATCTGAATGAATGACTCAAGCCAAGTGGAAATTTTAATGCAAGAACATAAAGAAGAAGCCATTTGTCTCTCTAAAGTATACTCTAATAGCTTATGGGTTTTGTTCAGCTGCTTGGTTCTAGGACCTAAGTAGACATATTTGAAGCCCTTACCATAGGCTGACTTTATTCTGTTACATGAAGTTCTGTTAATGATATTCTTAACTGAGGGGATCCAGTCCCTGCAAGGGTCATGAGGTTTTCTGAAGGAGAGACGGATAGGTGAAAGACAAAAACATTATACTCGGACACCTGCTTTCTGAACAGATGACATTTAATGTTAGCTAAGGGAAAGCTTTTATACCATTTTTAAAGGGGCAAGAAAAGAAAATTCCTTCACATACATATCCTCTAAAAGTTATCACCATCTAGTGGTCTTAGCAACAAACAAGCCAAGAACCCTATAAATATTTAGACAATGAATCTTATTCATAAAGCCAAAAATGATAGTTTTAGTCCAAAGTCCCAAATTACAGTCCTTGAAATGTCTCAAGAAAGTTTTCAAGTGTATATTTTTTCATGTAGCAGTAGTTTTTTTCTTTTGGGACTTTTATGACTTTTAGAGCTTTGTAATCACTTCTCTTGTCCAGGTGTCTTCGTTACTTTTCTTTTATCCTACAGTGTTTATTTCTAAAGAAAACTCAAATTACATGAAGTTCTGTTAATGATATTCTTAACTAAATGCTAAATGAGGCAAATTGAATGGATTTGGATCTAGTCTCTGTCGGTATGTTGGCCAGATAATCCAGTGGCCAACAGCATGTTATACTCATCAGAAAATTCTACAGACCACAAGGCAGTGTAAAAATAAAGGATGAATATTGTTAGAAGACAAACGTCCATGGGTCTCTTGCATTTTGCATGCCTACTAAACAGAAGGTTGACTTCCTGTCTTCCAGATTATTTCAAGGATATTCATGCAAAAAGGGTCTGCATTAGGTTTTTGTAGCTTCTGTAATAAGTAACCAAAAACTGGATGGCTTAACACAACAGAAAAGCATTATTTATCCTATCCTTTTGGAGGTCAGAAGTCTGAAATCAAAGTGTCAGCAAATTCACACACACTTTAGAGACTTTATGGGATAATCGATTTTTTTTTTCCTTTTTCTTTTTTTGGATTATTTTGGTTTCTAGTAGCTGTAATCATTACTTAACTTGTAGTCATATCACTCCAATCTGTCTTCGCAATCACTTTTCTTTTTCTTCTGTCTGTGTGAAATCTCCCCCGTATGTATTTTACAAAGATATTTGTTATGGCATCGATTGACCAGCAAAAGAGTCCATGGTAATATCCTTATCACAAAATTATTAATTTAAATTTTTGTTTTAAGTGACAGTGTCTCACTCTGTCACCTAGGCTGCAGTTGTGGAATCATAACCCACTGCAACACTGAACTCCTGAGCTCATGGGATCCTCCCACCTATACTTCTCAAAGCACTGGGATTATAAACACAAACCACCAGACTCAGCCAAGATTCTTAATTCAATCACATCTGCAAATAACATTTTAAAAAATAATCTATCATTTACAAATTCCAGGGATTGGAACTTGATATGTTTGGTACCCATTATTTAACCTACTACAAGTCCATATTGAAGTTTTATTTAAAGAACAACTCAAATGATATAGGTGAAAAACTTGGAAAATACTTTTTTGTTGTTTTATATATATATTTATTTGTGTGTATATATATATATATAAAACATATATAAATATTTGGAATATATATATGCTCCTAAATAATCTATGCACAATGTATAATTTATATATTAGATCATGATGACATTAATGTATATTAAGAATTTTGGGGGGAGATTTCAAGATAGTGTGGAGTAGGTTGGAGTGTGTGAGTCTCTCTACAAGTGAGTGTGTATAAGGACAAATTTGCATGTATGTGTGTGTGCAAGTGGGTATGTGAATATCTGACTGAGTTAGAAACAAGTGGCCTGGGCTCTCTTGCTGAGGTAGCTGCTGCACACTCCTGCTCAGATTCCAGTGCTTTCCATGGCACAGAGGTAGGCATTATTTTGTGGCCCTAATTGGAAGAAAGTGGTGGGGATCAGCCACTGCATGGTACCTGGAACTCAGTCTGCCACTACAACCTTCAGTGTCAGGTCAGACACTGGCACTGGGGACTGTGGAGAAAGTGTGGTGAGGGAATCAGTCCCCAAGTCCTAACAGAGGAGAAGATGCAGGAGTTCTGCCATCTCCATTGTCCTGGAAGAACCAAGAATTTCCTACCCAGCTAAGCTAAGCTTCATCAGTGATAGAGAATTAAAATCCCTCCCAGACACCCAATTTCTAAGAGATTATGCTGCCTCCATACCAGCCCTAAAGGAAACACTTAAGAAGGTATTAAATACAGGAGAAGAAGAAAGAAAAAAGAATGATCACACACTTCACAAGAGTAAGGAAAAACACGAAGCCAATAGAACACATGACATACCTACAAGTACGTAAATGCCCACACACACTAACACAAAAGTTAAAAGAAAACAAAACAGCATTATAAGAGCCTTATGTCAGGGAAAAACTTCTACCTTTCAATAATTAGCCTGAATATGAATGGACTAAATGCACCTCTGAAAAGACATAGAATAGCAAACTGGATAGTAAAGCACAACCCAACAATATGCTACCTCCAGGAAATACACCTTATGACAAAGGACACCCACAGACTTAAAGTTAGAGGATGGAAAAAACTCTCAGGCAAATGGAAAACAACAACAATAAAAAAAGACAGGAGTTGCGATTTTAATACCAGACAAAACAACCTTCAAGTAATCAAAAATTTAAAAAATAGGACACAACATAAAGATTAAAAAGGCTCAATTCATCAACAAGAAATATCTATCTTAAACATAAATGCACCAAACACAGAAACACTAGAATTTGTAAAGCAACTAAGGAAACTAAAAAGAATATCGACTCCAACACTGTCATAACTGGGATTTAAATGCCCCCTTAATAACCCTAGATAGATCATTGAGGCAAAAAATCAACAAGGAGATCCAGAATCTCAAATTGACACTTGACCAAATGGACTTAATAGATACCTACAAAACATTCCACCCAACAATCATGGAATATGCATTCTACTCATCACCACATGGAGCATACACCAAGATCAACCACATCTTCTGCCATAAATCAAGCATAAACAAATTCCATAAGACTGAAATATTACCATGCATCTTCTCTGAACACGATGCAATAAAATAAATATCACTACTAGCAAGACTACTCCAAAACGCACAAAGACATGCACACTAAATAACACATACTGAATGACACCTAGGTCAACATGAAAATTGAGAAAGAGCCGGGCTCAGTGGCTCAGCCTGTAATCCCGCGCCTTTGGAAGGCTGAGGTGAGTGGATTGCCTGAGCCCGTGGGTTCGAGACCCGCCTGGGCAATTTGGCGAGACCTCATCTCTACAATAAATCAAAAAATTAGCTGGGCGTGGTAGCGTGCGCCTGTAATTCCGGCTACTCTCGGAAGGCTGAGGTGGAAGGATCACCGGAGCCCAATAGGTTGAGGCTGCGGTGGCCGGGAGCAGCCACTGCACTCCAGTCTGGGCGACAGTGAGACTCCAACTCAAAAAAAAAAAAAAGAAAAGAAAAGAAAATTGAGAAAGAAAATAAAAGATATCTAGAAATAAATGAAAGCAAAGATACACCTTACCAGAATTACTGCCATGAAAGTAGTAATAAGAAGGAAATGTATAACTCTACATACACATATTTTTTAAAAAAGCAAAAAGATTACAAATAAACAAATTAATGTCACACCTAAAAGAGATGGAAAAGCAAGTACAAAAATCCTGAATTCAGCAGAAGAATCCAGATCACCAAAATAAAGTCCCAACTACGGGACATAGGAGAAAAAGAGTCATAGAAAAAAATCAACAAAACAAAAAACTGGTTCTTTGAGAGGAAAAACAAGATAGATGAACCTCTAGCCAAACTGACTAAGAAAAAAAAGAGAAAAATTCCAAATAAACACACTTAGAAATACAAAACATGAAGTTACCAATGACCCTGAAGAAATTCAAAAGATTATCACAGATTACTATGCATACTTGAACAGAGATAAACTTGAGAATATAAATGTTGTGGAGGATATTCTGACATCACACAACCTCTCAAAGATTGAAACAAGAAGAAATTGAAATCCTAAATAAACCAAAAACAACCCAGGAAATCAACTCTGTCATAAGAAAACTACCTACAAAAAAAAACCAAAAAACCTAGACCAGACAACTTCTGGGCAGAATTCTACAAAACATACAAGGAGGATCTGTTCCCAGTCCTATCAAATGTATTCTGGACAATTGAGAAAGATAGGATCCTCCCCAAGTCATTTTACAAAGCTAATATCACACTGATACCCAAACCTGGCAAAGAAGCAACAGGGAAAGAGAACTACAGGCCAATCTCCTTGATGAACATAGTTGCAAAAATTCTCAACAAGATTCTAGCAAATTGGATCCAATGATACATCTCAAGAATAATCCACCATGACCAAGCAGGCTTCTTTCCAGGGATACAGGACTGGTTCCACATCCACACGACCATAAATATAATTTGATACATTAACATATGTAAAAACAAGAACCACAAGATTATATCATTAGGCACAGAATAAACTTTTGACAAAATTCAACATCCCTTCTTGATAAAAACGCATGAGTGCCTAGGCACAGAAGGACCATTCCTCACAACAGTAAGAGCCATCTACAGTAAATCTATAGCCAACATATTGCTCACTGGACAGAACTTGGAAACACTTCCCCTGAAAACAGGGACAAGACAAGGGTGCCCACTCTCTCCTCTCCTGCTCAACATGGTAAGGGAAGGCCTAGCAACTAGGCATGAGAAGGAAATCAGAGGTATTCAAATAGGAAAAGAGGAAGTTAAAACTATCTCTCTTTGCAGATGATATGATTCTATACCTTGAAAACCCAAAGGAATCTGTCAGAAACATCCTTGCATTGATAAATGACTTTGGCAAAGATTCAAAGTACAAAATCAACATGCAAAAGACAGTTACATTCTTATACATCAACAACAAACAGCCAGAGAACCAAATAAAAACATAATCCCATTCATGATAACCTCAAATAAAATGAAATACCTTGGCATTTTCTTAACCAGAGAAGTGAAAGACCTTTACAATGAAAACTACGAAGCACTCTTCAAAGAAATCAAAGATGTCACAAACAAATGGAAAAATATTCCATGCTCATAGATTGGAAAAATCAATATTGTTAACATGGCCATCCTAACCAAGGCAATCTATAGATTCAATGCAATATCCCTCAAATTACCAAAATCATTCTTCTCAGACCTAGAAACAACAATACAGAAATTTATATGGAAACAAAAAAGACCACCAATAGCCAAAACAATCTTTGACAAAAGAAACAAAGGTATCATACTTCTTGACTTGAAACTTTATAATAAGGCTATAATGATCAAAACAGCCTAACAAGAACAGGCATACGGACCAATGAACGGGATAACGATTCTGGGAGCAAATTCTCAATTTCTCAATCAACTCGTCTTTGACAAAGGCTCCACCAAAACCATTGAGGAGAGGAGACCCTATCCAGTAAATGGAGCTGGGAAAACTGGCTGACTGCATGCAGAATAATGAAACAGGTCCCCTACCCATCACCATACAAAAAAAAATTAACTCTAAGTGGATCATAGACCTAAATGTAAAATCTCAAACTGTAAGAATCTTAGAAAAAAGCAAGAAACACCCTTATGTGCATTGGAATAAGTAACCAATTATTGGTCGCAACCCCAAAAACATAAGCCATAAAAGCTAAGATAGACAAGTGGAACCTCATAAAACTTAAAATAATTCAAAAGAGTGAGAAGACAGCCCACGGTTAACTGTATTTCTGACAAAAGTCTTATATCCAGGATCTACAAGAAACTCAAAGTAGCCAAAAGGGAGGGGAAAAAGCCCTGTTAAAAAGTGGGCAAAAGACATGAATAGACTCTTCTCAAAAGTAGACATAGGAACAGCCAACAGATATATGAAAAAATGCAAAACCTCACTAATCAGAGAAATGAAAATCAAAGCCACATTGAGATACCACCTAACACCAGCAAGAATGGCCATCACTAATAAAAATAATTAATTAATTTTAAAAAACAGATGCTGGAGAGGATGCAGAGAAAAGGGAATGCTTCTACACTGTTGTTGGGAGTGTAAACTAATTCAACCTCTATGGAATACAGTATGGCGCTTCCTAAAAGATCTAAAAATTGACCTTCCACATCACTCGGTAATCCCTCTTCTGGGAATATACCCAGAGGAATTCAAATCATTCTATGAAAAAGATACCTGCACATTCATGTTTATTGCAGTACTATTCAGCATAGCAAAATCATGGAACCAACTTTGCTGTCAACTAAAAGTGAACTAGATTTTTAAAAATGTGGTACTATGTACCATGGAATATTACACAGCATAAAAATGAATAAAATTATGGATTTCACAGAAACTTGGATGGATTTAAATCTATCATACTCAGTGATCTATCACAGAAAAAAGAACCAAATGCCACATGTTCTCACTCATAAGTGGGTCCTGAACATTTATCACAAACAACACTTCAAAAGAGAGATCAGCAGTAGCAGAACAAATGCCAGGGGGAGAGGGGAGGGGCACATAACATCACTAAGTGTATCTGATCCTAAACGAGGGAAAGTGAGTATCAGTAGAAGGCCCAAATTTTACCTGTATGTAGACCATAAGGTTTTGTACCTAAACCTGACTTGTACTCCACATCTTTAAAATAAAATAAAGGAAAAAAAAAAATTTTTGTCAGAAGTGTTAAGTATTTGTTAGATAATGATCTGCCTGAAGTTTGGAACACATAGATGTTTGTAAGTTAACATTGATTAATCTCAGAATCCTGTCCTCACATTATTACTTTTTATGTACCAGCTGGCCAACCATTTTAACTCAATTTAAACAGCGTCTTGAAATACACCTATGATTGAGTGTGACTTGGATTAAATTGGTTTCCAGTATTTGGGCCCGGGCATGGTTATCTCTGTCTCTAGTTCCTGTTAAAGAGAGGAGGATATGACAGATAATTTTTAAAAATATTTTATTTTATTTTAGAGTTTTGGGGTGCATGTGAGGATTTTCTACATAAGTAAACTGCATTCAGATGAGGTTTGAGTTTCTAGTGGTCCTTCTCTCCCCCTAGTAGTGGAAATGCACCCAGTGTGTGAATGTGTGTCTCTTATCCCCCTACCTCCGTCACTCTTTTAGCAGTGTCTGGCGTCTGTTTTTCCCACCTTTGCATTAATGTGACCAGTGATGAGGGTCCGCTTATGAGTGACAGCTTAAGGTATTCAGCTTTTTGTTTCTATGATAGTTCACTTAGTAAGATGGCCTCCAGCTGTATTCATGTTGCTGCAAAGGACATGATTTTATTCTTCTTTATGGTTACATAATATTCCATTGTGCATACATGCCACATTTTCTTTATCCAGTCCACTTTCAATGGGCATCTGGATTCATTGCATGTTTTTGTTATTGTGACGAGTGCTGCAATGAACATACATGTGCAGGTGTCTCTTGGTAGAATGATTTATGTTCCTTTGAGTATATTCCCAGAAGTGGGATTTTTGGATTGTATGGAAGCTCAATTTTTAGTTCTCTGAGAAAATACCACATTGCTTTCCACAAAGGTTAAACTCTTACACTCCCACCAATAGTATAGAAGCATTCCCTTTTCTCCGCAGCCTCACCAACACCTGTTGTTTTGGACATTAATGACAGCCATCCTTATTGGTGTTTGGCAGTATCTCATTGTAGTTCGATTTACATTTCTCTAATGAGGCTGAGCACTTTTTGCATGTTAGTTGGCTGCTTGAAAGTCTTCTTATGAGAAGTATCTGTTCATGCCCTTTGTCCACTTTTTAATGGTTATATTAGTTTTATTCTATCAATTTGTTTGAGTACCTTGTAGATCCTTTGTGAAATGAATAGCTTGCAAAGAAAAGCAAATGCAGCAAAAGCTAAGATTGACAAAAGCAAACAAAAAACAAACAAAAAAATAAAACATTTTTGCAATACATAAGAAACCATCAAGAAAGTAAAGAGACAACCCACAGAATGACAGAGCATTTTAAAGTTAAACCTGCACTTAAATTTGCTTTCAGTTCAGGATTCTACTACTAAGAAAAAACATAGCTTTATCGATGTATTCCTGGATACTACTTTCTCTAAGATTTCATATAATTTAAAATTTATTTTTCATATTTGGAAATAAGTGTTTAGTCCCTGAACTTTGTTCCCAGTTTTTTTAAGTTATCAGTGTTGAGAGCTTGTCATTCTTAACAATGCAAACCTATGAAAATAAATGTAAAATAATCTTGCCATACTCTTTATAGGAATACTGTGCAGGGAAGGAAATAATGCCTTAAAATAGTTCGTGTGTGTGTGTGTGTGTGTGTGTGTGTGTGTGTGTGTGTATTTTCTTTTGGGGGAAGCTGAAAGATAAAGAGAATTTTTTAAAAAGACATATACTTCATTTAGAACAAGATTCCAATTCTTTAACAGTATTAGGATCTAATTATATGTAAAAAGTTTATTGTGCCAAGTAATAAATAAACTTATCTTTTGTAAACTAATTGCTTTTTTGGATACTTTCCCTTGACAAAACAAACAACAAAAATAACACAGTAATAAGAACCTTATTGCAGTGATCCCCAAAACATGTTTAGTCAGAATAAATTAAATTTTTCTAAAAACAAAATGAAACAAAACAAAATGATGATTCCAATGCTTCACCTCATGATCATGATGTAAAATATAAAACCTAGGGAAACAAGTAGTGTAGACAGAAAATTTGTGCTTTTTGAATACATCAATAGGTCATTTCAATAAACAACCAAGCTTGGTAACCACTGTGAAAAGTGTGCTGCTCTAATCATTCAGTTCTGCTAAACTTTGTCTTAGCTTCAAAGGAATATCAAGAATACATCAGTGTGGAAAGGAGATTAATTTTTTTGATTAATTTTTCTTTATGAGGAAATCTCTTCAACTTGAAGATATTTGTATTAATATGGATATACAAATGCATTATAGTGAATAGTAGATAAAGCATAGCCAAAAAGCAAGCAAAGCTTGCTCACAGTAGAGCCGCTCTGAATAAACATTCTTCACAAATCATAAAATTATGAAAATGTAAGAATCAATTAAATCTTCTTACACTGATTAGTTCAATCTACTGTTTTCTTTCAATATGTGATTGCCATGATTATGAAGACTTTGAGAATCCAAATGTAGATGGAGCTTTCTCTGAGTTCAAGACAACATTCGGTTAATGATTTCAGCCAAGGCAGAAGAATTGACAAAAGTTACTTGGTGGATTCTGCATTATCACAAAGTGTAAGTTGTCAGCTGCCAACCTTGAAGGCCAAATTGGAAGAGCTGAAAAATTTATTTGTGCTCTCCAGGCATTCACTATCTCCATACCAGAGACCTTCCAAAGACTAGGGAAAGGCTGAGAATAACTGAGTAAAATTCCTCTGAGAATTTCAAGGCCATCACCAAGTGTACAATAGATCTTTCCAACGGTTAGTGGCAGAGTAGAAAATCAGAAATCATCTGAAGCACAAAAACCAAGGAAAAAACTGACTGCCCAAAAAGTTGTCAGCTAACCTATAGAGAACTAAATAGAGCTATTCCATGAGAAGAGTTGGGAGATCAACTATATAAAGATATTCTGATTCTCACTGATATTCTGATCTCAAGCCTGCTGCAGGGGAAATCTATCATACTCATAAATGTTTTGAGGACAGTGGTAAAATAATGCAAGTAAAATTACAATGAAGCTTAGACCCAAATCACCCTCAGATTAGATTCACTCAACTTCCTAAATTTGCAGTCTTACAGAAAATAAGTAATTGTTTAAATTATACTTTATTTTTTCTCTTCTATTATTTTACAAACTATATCAGCACAACCAAAAATGTCAAAAGTTACAACATTTATAAAAATGCATTAAAATGTGTGCATTAAACAGAAACATGCAGATATTACACAGAAATTAAGATTGTAGAGGGGAGAAGCAAGATGGCGATGGAATCAGTGGGAGCGTGAAAGTGTCCACAAGGGTGATTGTCCATAAAGGCAGTCTGTATGAGTGGGTGAGTGCAGCTGGGTGAACAAAAGTCTGTTTGAGGGAAGACTTGGATCAAGCAACCAGGGCTCTCCTCTAGATGCAGCTGCAACACATCACTACCCAGAGATCAGAGCCTCCAGCATGCAGGATCAACAGCCATCCTCAGGCATCTCTCATGAGGAGGCAATAGAGGTCAGCTGCTCCTCAATACCTAGTACCTGTCCCATGCCATCACCTGCAGCAGTGGGCTGGGTGCTGGCAGAGGGAACTGTGCAGAGGGCACAGTGAGTAAATCTGGAGATGAACCCCGATGGTGAGGAGACACCAACTGCCATCATTTTCTCTATCTTGGGAGGGTAAGAGACCTGCTTCAGTTGCCCTGGCTCTGTTCACCCTCCAACCTAGGACCTAGAGGCTCTGGTCTCCACACCCCTCTGGGATCAACCATTGCTGACCCAAAAAGGAAATTTCAGAAGCAGACACAGAGAGAGATGGATGCCCCACCCCTGATGACACACACCCCCGCTGAACCAGGTATAGACACAGCTGATCTAAGTGGGAGATTTGGTGCCAGCAGCAGCAGCAGTGGATGAGTTGGATGAGTCTGGATCTGATTCACTCTCCACTCACGAGTCCATGGGGTGTCTGACACACGCTAAGAGCAACTTAGTCATCCTGCAGGAAGAGTGAAGTGGAGGGCCTGGAGACCAGAGCTACTCCCTACTGCAGCAGCAGGAAGTGGTTACCATGCTTGGGAAAGGTGCCTGAAGTTCCAGAAGCAACCACAGAGGGAGCTCTTTTTTTTTCTGTTTCAGTTTTAGTACTTGTTTTTGGTTGTGTGTGTGTGTGTGTGTGTGTGTGTGTGTGTGTGTGTGTTTTAGATTTTTCTGCTTGTATATGAATATTTTTGAGGGCAAGTTCATCATCAGGCTTTTTTTTTTTTTTTGCTTATATGTTTGTTTGCTTATTTTTTTTTTTTTTTTGAATCTTTATTTGTTAGTTGGTGTGTAGGGGATTGAGCAAACAGAAGTGAAAACTATCCCCCCATCACTGAGCAATTGAATTAAAGAAGGGGTGGGAAGGGGAGGAAAATCACCACAAATGAAGAAGAATCAATGGGAGAACACAGGTCCCATACAGACCCCCTGGGGAGATAGCACCTGAGAATACAGACTTCAGAACTCAAACAATGAAGAGCCCCCAGAAGGACTGGTCTCAAACCACAAACTCAGATATCAAGATATTAATCAACAGAATAAATAAAAATGAGGAGAGACAAGAGGAAAGAATGAGGGAGTTGATAACTGAGATGACAGTAATAAAGAATACAGTAAATGAAAAAAATAACAAGCTGAAAAGCCTGGAAAGAAAAGTTAACCAAGCAGAAGAAAGAAGCTGAAAGCTTGAGGACAAATATGGAACTAATGCAAACTGTCAAAAACATAGAAAAGAAGCTTGAAAAGACAGAACAAAGTCACTGAAAGATGTGTGATTATATCAAGAGGCCAAACCTACAATTAGTTGGCATTTTGAGGCAGATAGAGAATCAGAAACCACCCTGGAGCAAACATTCCATGAAATTATCCAAGAAAACTTCCCTCATCTCATCAGAGCCATGACCAATCAAACACAAGAAATTCAGAAAACCCCTACAAGACATCAAATGAGAAGACCAACTCCTAGACACATAGTAATTCACTTACATGAAGTAGGTATAAAATAAAAAATCCTAAGGGCAACAAGAAAGAAAGGTCAAACTACTTATTGGGGAAGACCAATTAAAATAGCAGTAGTCATATCTACAGGAATACTAAAGGCTAAAAGAGACTGGAATTCAATCTTCAAAGTTATCAAAGATAGATAATTCCAACCAAGAATTTTCTAGCCAGCTAACATAAGATTCATCAGCGATGGAGAATTCAAATCCTTCCCAGACATTCAATCCCTAAGAGTTTATACCACCTAAGACCGGCTCTACAAGAAACACATAAGGAAGTATTAAACACAGAAGAAAGAATAAAAGAACTACTATGCTTTTCCCAAGAATGTGGAAAAAGGATTGAAAACACAAACATATATCAACCCCCAAATCAAAAGAAAACCAAGAAACAAACAACAACAAACTCTGTAAGAACTTCACGACAGGGATAGACTCTCACATCTCAATAATAAGACTGAACGTGAATGGACTAAATGTACCACTGAAAAGACATAGAATGGCAAGTTGGATTAAAAAAAAAATACATGGTGCAACACTACGTTGTCTCCAGGACAATAATTTTAACAAAATAGATACTCATAAACTCAAAGTAAGAGGATGAAAAACAAATTTTCAGGTGAATGTAACACAAAAGAAAGCAGAAGTTGTGATCTTAATATCAGACAAAATATCCTTTAAGCTATCAAAAACTTAAAAAGATATGGAAGTTCACTCCATAATGATAAAAAGCTTCAATCCATCAACAAGAAATATTCATCCTGAACATATATGCACCCAACATAGGAGCACCAACCTTTATAAAGCAACTTCTAGGTAAACTAAAAATAGATATTGGCTCTAACATTATCATAGCTTGGGACCTAAATACCCTACTAACAACCCTAGACAGATCATTGAAGCGAAAAATCAACAAGGAGTTTCAGAACCTCAACTTGACGCTTGACCAAATGAACTTAATAGATACTTACAGAACACTCCACCCAACAACCACAGAATATACGTTTTACTCATCACCACATGGAACATACTCCAGGACTGACCACATCCTCAGCCATAAATCAAGCATAAAAAATTTCATAAGATTGAAATACTGCCATACACCTTCTCAGACCACAGTGGAATAAAAATAAATATCAATACCAACAAATCTCCAAAATCCACACAGATATAGACACTAAAGAGCATGATGCTGAATAACTCCTGGGTCAACACAGAAATCAAAGCAGAAATTAAAAGATTTCTGGAAAAAATGAAAATAAAGACACATCTTACCAAAACCTCAGGGATGTCATGAAAGCAGTACTGGGAGGGGAATCTATTTTTTTATAAACATACATTAAGAAAATGGAAAGATCAAAAATTAACAGCCTAACAAATCACCTAAGAGAATTGGAAAGACAAGACAACCAAAATCCTAACTTCAGCAGAAGAATTCAGATCACCAAAGTAAAAGCCCAAATTTCCATGAAATTATCCAAGAAAACATCCCTCATCTCATCAGAAACATGGCCATTCAAACATAAGAAAATCAGAGCGCCCCAAGGAAGTCATAGAAAACAAAATATCATAGAAAAAAATCAACCAAATAAAAAACTGGTTCTTTGAAAGGATAAACAAGATTGATGGATCCCCTAGCCAGACTGACCAAGAGAGAAAAAGCTCAAGTAAACACAAAATGCAAAAGATCAAATTGATAGACCCCTAACCAGATTGACCAAGAAGGAAAAAGCTCAAGTAAACACAAAATGCAAAAGATCAAATAACAATGGACCTCAAAGAAATACAAAAAATTATCAGAGATTACTATTCACACCTGTGCAGAAACAAACTTGGAAACCTAAATGAATTGGAGGACTTACTGACATCACACAACCTCACAAGGTTGAAGCAAGAAGACATTGAGACATTAAATACACCAGTAACAACCCAGGAAATAGACTCCTTCATAGGAAAAATACTCACAAAAAAAGTCCTGGACCAGACAGCTTTCCAGTGGAGTTCTAAAAACAACAAGGAGGAGCTGATACCAATTCTACTGAAAGTATTCCAAGCAACTGAAAAATACGAAACTCTCCACAAATCATTTTATGAAGCTAACATCACACTGATACCCAAGCCAGGTAAAGATCCAACAAAAAAAGAGCTACAGGCCAATATCCCTGATGAACATAGATGCAAAAATACTCAACAGGATTCTTGCAAATCGGATCCAACAACACATCTCAAAAACCATCCACCATGACCAAGTAGGCTTCAATCCAGGGATGCAGGGCTAGTTCAATATCTCCAACAACATAAATGTAATTAAATACATAAACAAATGTAAAAATATGAATCACATGAATAAAATCCAACATGCCTTCTTGATTTAAAAAAAAAAAAACCCTTGAACACCTAGGCAAAGAGGGAACACACCTTAAAAGAGTAAGAGCCATCTACAATAAACTCACAGCTAACATATCGCTAAACGAACAAAAATTGGAAGCATTTTCCCTGAAAACCAGAACAAGACGAGGCTGCCACCTCTCACTCCTCCTGTTCAACATGGTGTTGGAAGTCTTAGCTGGAGCAATCAGATAAGAGAAGGAAATCAGGGGCATTCAAATAGAAAAAGAGGAAGTCAAATTATCTCTCTTTGATGATGATATGATTCTATACCTTGAAAATGCAAGAGAGTCTGTCAAAAATCTTCTTGTATTGATAAAGATCTCTAGCAAAGTCTCAGGGCACCAAATCAATGTCCAAAACCAATTGCATTTATATACAAAAATCAACTCTAAATGAATCAAATCCCTAAATGTAAAACCTCAAACTATAAGAACTTTAGAAAATACAGGAGACACCCTTATGGAAATTGGAACCGGCAACCAGTTCCTGATCAAAATCCCAAATGCCCACACCATGAGAAATAAGACAGATAAGTAAGACCTCATAAGACTGAAAATCTTCTGCAAAGCAAAAGAAACCATCAAAAGAATGGGGAGACAGCCCAGGAACTGGGAAAAAATATTTGCCGATATCGGACAAAGGCCTTAACATCTAGGATCTACAAGGAACTCAAATATGTCAAAAAAAATTTTTTTAAAAGCCCTATTAAAAAGTGATCAAACAATATGAGCAGACAGGTCTTAGAATAAGACATATGAGCAGCCAACAGATACATGAAAAAATACTCAGCGTCACTAATCATCAAAGAAATGCAAATTAAAGCCATACTAAAATACTGCCTAACTCCAGTCAGGATGTTAACTCAAAAAACAACAGATGCTGGAGAGGATGTGGAGAAAATAGAACACTTCTACAATGTTGGTGGGAGTGTAAATTAGTACAAACTCTGTGGAAAACAGTGTGGTGATTCCTAAAAGACCTAAAAGTCTACCTTCCATACTACACAGTAATCCACCTTCTGGGTATATACCCAGAGGAACTTAAATCACTCTATGAAAAAGATACCTGCACACACACATGTTTATTGCAGCATTATTCACAATAGCACAAACACAGAACCAACTGTGTTGCCCATCAGTAGAGGACTGGATAACAAAAATGTGGTATATATACATGATGGAATATTATGCAGTCATAAAGACGGACAAAATTATGGACTTCACAGTAACTTGAATGGACTTAAAATCTATAATGCTGAGTGATCTATCACAGAAACAAAGAACTGAGTACCACATGTTCTCACTCATAAGTGAACCCTGAATAATTGTTGTAATACTATAAGAAAGGTATTGGCAGGAGTGAGAAACTGACAGGGAATGGGAGGCATTTCATCAATAAGGGTATCTGATTTCAAACCAGGTGAAGTGTGCACCAAAGTGAGGCCCAAACTTTACCTGTACAATGACCATTTGTATACCTACCTTAAATTGTAACCCACATCTTTAAAAAAAAATTAAAAATTAAAAAAGATTATAAAGCAGCACATTTAGGGTAATTATAACTAATATACTAAAGAATCTATGTGTGCAAATAGATGAAAAATATGCATGGAATTAGAAGTAAATATTATACATGTTAAAATAAAAGATATGTCAGAAATTATTGCTATGGTCGTTCAGAATACTGAACAGAGCAAACACCCTGTTTACTTAAGGGGAGACCAATGGATATTAACAAAGTCCAAGTATTAAGAAATACAGGATTGAAAAATTGGAACAAAGTAACTGAAATATGTGTGACAATATAAAATTGACTAACATGTGGGTAATGAGGTTTTCAGGAAAAGGAGAGAAATTGGAGAAAATAATTATTTGAAAAGAAAATGATCAAAATCTCGGCAAACAGCACACAATGTAAATAGTAAACAAATAAACAAACTAAACCAGAAACACCAAGATAAGGCCAAATAGGAACAAAGAAGGAAAAAAAAGAAAAAGAAAATAATAGCAGCCAGAACACAAGCACATTAAATATATTAATAAGAATTACAGTTGAGTTTTAGTCAGAAAAATGGGGTACAAAAACAATGAAATGGCATCTTTGAAGTACTAAAAAAAATGTACATTTAAAAGTTCATACATAATGAAAATATACGTTACAAATAAATGTTAGATAAAACAATTTGCAAAAAAGACAAAGCTCAGAAAATTGGAATCCTGCAATACTACAATATAAGAAATGCTGAACAACATTCTTCTACCTGAAGATAATTGATACCAAAAGGATTGTTGGATCTATATAAATGGTAAAAACATATATGTGTGTGATCATAAATATCAAAATATATATTTAAATAAATATTTTTTGCAATGTACATTATTAGAAGAAATATGTACAGTTACAAGAACACAAAAGATGGAAGGGGAAATTGGAATTATACTGTCATAAGTTTCTTAATTGTTTATTTAGTACTCTAATAACTGTTTATATTAAAGTACTTAATATGGTAATTATGTAATATAGTAATTACCTATTTTAAAGTATGTTGTCACTTAATGCCATCAAGAGGTTCTTGGAAATTGTTACTTTAAGCAAAATGGCATACAGCAGGTTTTCAACTAAACATAATTTTCTTCAACATCATCTTTTTTATAACATTGATGAGAAAAACACTTGTTTTATCATACTTTAACTCAAAGTCACATTTTTCAAGAAACTTTTGATGATGTATAACTTTTAAAAAGTGTAATCTCTAGAGTAAGAGCTACAATAATTGCTACAATTGGAGTAGATTAAAAGTAAAAAGAGGGGATAAAGATGGAATACTAAAATAAATTCAATTTACTGAAAAGAATAACACAAGAAAGAAAAGAATAAACAAGGAACCATAGTACATATTTGAAAATATAATACACATAGCAAGATGATAGACTTAATCACATACATGTCAACAAATCCATAGCTGTAAATTAATAAAAATTTCTATTAAAGGGCAGAGATTAATAGAATGGATAAATTAAAAAGACCTAACAAAATGTTGACCACAAGAAACAAACCTGAAGTAGAAACATATTCAAGTTGAAAGTATAAGAGTAAAAAAGATAACAAGAAAATACTAAGTGTGATAAATCTGATGTTATACTGTATTAATATCAGACAAAATCTACTTCAAGTCAAAAAAAGTTACTAGAAATGGAGAGAGGCAATTTTACTATTAATAGGGAAATCTGATCAAAAATCAAAAGAAAGAACAATCCTAACCAAATACACACTTAGTAATGTAGATTCAAATTACTCTAAGCAAAAGTTCACAAAAATGAAGTGTTAGTAGACAAATGAATAATCATATTAAAGATTTTAGTACTTTCATGCAACATTTGATAAAGTTAACAAATAATCAGTGAGAGTAAAAAATATCTAAATACTATTAACCTAATTGATACTTTTATAGACATTCTGCCTTAAAATTGAAGTTTCTTTGCATGTGTAGTTAAAATATTCACCAAGAGAGATGATAGAGTAGGTCATAATTTTATTATTAATTTTCAAATACAAATATTCATGCTAGGCATTGTGGCTCACATTTGTAAATATATATATATATATATATTAGCTTGGAATGATGGCACATGTCTGTAGTCTCAGCTACTCAGGAGGCCGAGGTGGGAAGATGATTTGAACCCAAGAGTTCAAAGTTGCAGTGAGTCACAATCATGCAACTACACTCCAGCCTTGGCAATAGAGTGAAACATTACCTCAAAAAATAACCCCCCCCAAATAAAAACCAACAAAAAAAGCCTCTTACAAAATTTTCTACAAAAATTACAACATTCTCTACAAAAATTTTTAACAAATTTTTGAAAAAAGTAACTTCAGTACCATTATTTTCAAATCAGTACATTTGACTCTGGCATGAGAAGAAAGCCCTGTAATTATATTGCCATTAACGGAAACAATTTTCCAACATGCTGATCAGACTATGTTAATGAATAGTTTAATTTTTGTTATTTTCCAAGAGATTGAACATTTTTCATCCTTTAAAAAATATTTCTAAACAAGTTTCTTCAGCTAAAATGGCTCAATAAAAGTTAAAAAAATTGGAATGAGAAATATGGAATAGTTTGCTCTCAAAAAGGCATCCACCACATTCTGGGCAGAGATGATAAGACTATGTTTTATAATCCCTGAAATCCTGCAAATTGAAGGATTTATTATAAATATACAAAGTATTCTTCTGCACATAAGAGGAGTAGATTTGAAAGGTTAGCTTAGAGATAGAGTTTTAAGACTTACACATATAGAAGTGATGGTTGAATTAGTGTGTTGTGGTAAACAAAAATAAAAACTCTTGCAACCTAAAATGGGAACAAATACTCAAATTATATAAAAGAAGTGTTGCATGTGGGAGAACTGATATTTATTATCATCTATATTTCAGACATTGTCTTAGGTTTTCCACATATTTTCTTATCTAGTCATTGTGGTAGTCAGAATTTTGACTCCCATGATCTTTATCCAATGGTGTCACATACACGAATATGTTATAATACATGGTAAATGGACTTTGTTGATATAGTTAAAGTTACTAATCATTTACCTGAAATAGAGATAGTATTCTTGATTATATGAGCCCTTAAAACAAAATTTCTTCATGACTAAGGGCAAAACTGGAAATCAGAGAGATATGGGAAAAAGGAAAGTCAGTCACAGACTGGGAGAAAATATTTGCAAAACAGATATCTGAGAAAGGGCTTATATCTAAAGTATAAAAAGAACTGTTAAAAGTCATTGTTAAGAAACAAACAACCCAGTGTAAAAACAGGTAAAAGATTTCAATAAACTCCTCACCTAATAAGACATACAAGAGGCAAAAAAGCATATTAAAAGATGCTCAATATCATATATTGTCAGAGAATTACAAGCTAAAACAACAATGAGATACCAGTATACATTTATTAGAATGATAAAAACAAGACAAAAATACAAAAATCAAACTTACAATACCAAATGCTGGTGAGGATGTGGTGCAATAGGGCTCTCACTAGTTCTTGGTGACAATACAAAATAATATAGCTACTTTGGAAGATGGTGTGGCCGTTTCTTATAAAGCTAACCAGAGTTTTATCATATGATCTAGAAATCTTCTCCTAGGCATTTATTCAGTTGGGTTAAAAATGTATGTTCACAAAGAAACCTGCACATCAGTGTCTATAGCCCCTTTACTCTTATTACCAAAACTAGAAGGAACCAATATTCCTTCAATAGAGGAACGAATTCACCAATTTTAGTATATTTCCACCATGGAATATTATTTAAAGATAAAATTAAAGGCACTATCAAGCCATGAAAAACATGGAGAAACCCTAAATGCATCCTGCTAAGTAAAGGAAACCAGTTTGAAAAGGCTATATGCTATGATTTTAAGTATACAAAATCTTGGAAAAGGCAAAACTATAAAAATAGTTGGAAGGCTGAGGCGGAAGGATCGCCGGAGCCCAACAGGTTGAGGCTGCGGTGGCAGGGAGCGTGCCACGGCCTTCCAGCCTGGGCGACAGAGTGAGACTTCAATTCAAAAAAAAAATAAAAACATCAGTGATTGCCAGAACTTTTGTTGGAGGGAAAAAGGGATGAATGGGTGAAGCACAGAGGATTGTATTTTTATTTTTAATTGATACATAATAATTGTATGGGAGACAATATGATGTTTTGAAACATTAACCCTGATCATCAACTCAAACATTTATCATTTCTTTGTGGTGGCCACATTCAAGATTCTCTCTTCTAGTTATTTTGAGATATAAAATATCTTATTGCTAACTATCGTCACCCTACCGTGCAATAGAACATGATAAATTATTCTTCCTTTCTATTTGTAACTTTATACCCATCAACCTCTCTCCATTCCCCTCTTCTGCCTCTATCCTCTTCAGTCTCTGGTAACCACTGTTCTATTCACTACTTCTAAAAAGGTGAAAATATTCAGCTTGACATGGTAACAGCAGCTGTATGACATTATGCACTTGTCAAAACCCATGAAATAGCACAACACTAAGAGTGAACTTTAATGTAATTCATAGAACTTATAGTTAATAGAAACTACCTATATAATAAAACGGCCAATAACATTGGTTCCACAATTGTAACAAATATACCATACTGACAAGAGATGTTAATAATAGGAACAATTAGTGGGAAGAGGAGTACATGGAAACTGTACTATCTGCTTATTTTTTAATATAAATCTAAAACTGTACTAAAAAGCAATTGATGACTTTTTTAAAAAAGTAAAGACAGAAAGTCAGAGAGTAAAAGCATGGCAGAAGGACTCAACCTACTGTTGCTGGTTCTGAAGATGGAAGCGATCAGGGACCTCAGTTCTACAGCTGTGAAGAACTGAATTCCGCCAACAATCCACATGAGTTTGGAGGTGGATGCTTAATCTAGAGGCCTAGAAGTAGCCCACACCAGCTGACATCTCTGCATTATTCTACTGCAACCCTAAACAGAGGATCCTCAGTCAGAAACACTGTGCTCAGACTTCTGACCTACAGAACTGCGAGATACTAAAAGGATGTACTTTTAAGCCATTAAGTCTGTGGTAATTTGTTACACAGCAATAGGGAACTAATGTAATTCTCATAAAATGTTTCAAATTAGGTACCTTATTCCCATTTTATGATTGAGGAAACAGAGGCCTAGGAAAGTTATAGTCAAAGTCATATAACAATTGAATAGAGGAATTAGCATATTTTACTTCTCTAAACTACTAATGAGACAGATGGAGCATTCATTCTGCCCACTACTAAAATATTTTGCCTGAAGAATATTAGATCGAAAACATATCTAGAGGAAGTTAATGTGAACTCTGCTGATTCAAAATGTTTGAAAAGTTAGGCATTGTTTGCAGAATTCTCATTGTTTATGAGGTTTAAAGTTAACAAAATAATAAGGAAATGCAACATTATGAAATATAATTCTATAATGTAAGCAAATTTAATTTTTTTCATTAATAGTTTATTCATAATAGTTTACTTTATTAGCAAAAATCAATATTTTAGATTGTAATTATTGAAAGTAATGAGCCAGAAAGCCATACACTTTCTTCTAAAATTTAATTCATATTTATAATTTAAATTTAGCCAGCTCCCTGCTATTTTCTCTTGCTTTTGATCTCTATTTAGAATCAGGTATAAATATATGAAATTTAAACAGAACCATTTTGTACATTTGATATTTCTAACTAAATGAGTTCTCAGCAAAGAAGATTATAAAAGAATTAAGTTTAGCATCAGTTTAGCATCATAAGAGGTCTGGACAAAAGGTGATAATTTAAGTTAAGGGAGAAATAAAGGAATAATTTGGGAAAATTTACTCCTCTCTTACAAGTAAAATAGAATTTGGTCTGCACATTCAAGACATTTTGTCTATTTTTCATACTTTATTGCTTCATGTATTTCTCCAGAAACACCCTATTGTGCCCCTTTGAGAACTACTTCAGTTTTTGTTTTGTCCTTTTAACATACAAAGACATTGATGCAAATTGATCTCTAAAAGCAATTCCAATCTTGTTGTTTCAATGACTAAATAAACATCAGAAAATGATCTTACATCAACAGATAAGATAATTCAATTGACTTAATTATGTCCTCTAATTCGAAATCATCACATTTTGTACTTTTGATTACTCTGGTTACTAGGCTACCGTCTTTATAACGTCATTAAGGATTCACTACATTATAAAAAATGTAAAATAATCTTATATAGAGCAGATTCATGTTTTCAAAATTTTGGCCCATGGATTACTCATCCAGGGAGATACTTAGTTAAAGGGAGATACTTTGTTGTTAAGTAAATTTGAGAAATACATTAATAGTCTAAATATTCTGAAATATCCCTAGGGATGAATAACTTTAAATCAGTATTTCCCAAACTTCTCTTACCTTGGGAAACTTTTATTCAAATAACTATATTAATTAGGGTTTCATGGAAAAGTACTTTTGAAAAACTGGAATAGAGTAATTTCTGGGACAACCAATGTGTTTGAAAAACAGAGTGAGTAAGGAAAAAAACACAGATTCTAGTGCCAAAAGACTGGCTTTGAATCTAAGCAAGTTCTAGGACTCACTGACCGGCAAATTACTTACAAATTAAGAGGGACAAAGTTTGTTTTTTACTGTCAAACTGGGATAATAAAGAAAAGTATGGCATACTACGAATAAAGTCTCTGGAGCTGGGACATTTGGATTTGGATTCTTGTTCCCTGCGCATAGTTGTGTGACCTGGGTCAAGATATTTAACCTATTTGAACCTCATGGATAATCCTAGTGCTTCTCTTATAAGACTATTTTACTAAATTTTTAAATATATTCAAAGAACTTTAATGAATATTTGAAAAAACACATTTTTCATAATAATAATTACAAACATAGCTTACATTGTTGTTATGATGATTAAATGAGACATTAGGAAATATTTAGAAGAATGCTCAAATGACTTGAACTCCATTGATGGCGTTGCTTTTACCCTTTCCTCTTAATTGGCATCTATTATTCTTTTTTCCTTTCTAAGATAAGATTTGATGCACTTTGGAGTTTCTAAAGGTGAAGTATTTTAAGTAACTATTCTATTAGACAATGCCTTCTTTCCAAAGAATTTGAGGAAGGTGAATATATATGAAAATCAGGTCAAAGTAAAACTGAGTGTTTAGAAATCAAATGAAGTCAGAAACCATTAGAAAAGTGTATGGGAATATATCCCACAAGTTTCCAGAAATAGATACAAAATTTTATGAGTTTCCTGGAAGCCAAAGCAAAGGGGTAAACATGTTTAGTTACAAGTTCTTATTAATCCCTGTAATTTAAAAATTGCTCTGAAAGTGACATTTTTCTACCACAGATACCTAAAAATTATCTTCCATATAGCTTCCTAAAAAAAGACACTCCTGTGTCAAACACAATAGATGCAAGGTGATAGTACAATCTCATGATTTAGTCAGATAAATTATCCACAAGCCTTCCTGATGATTCAAGTAAATTAAAACATCTAATTTAAAAACTAAAGAAATGTAAGATGATCTAATGATGTAAGTGAACCTTCTCATTGATAATCACTTCAACCATTCAGTATCTGAGATTCTCTTTTGAGCTAAAGCCTGGAGTGTAGCTAAACTCTTGTCAGTTAGGGACAAAAGCCTACTGTGAGTGAAGAAAACAATGATATTCTTGTATAAACATAATATGACCTGAGACTTGTGAGATAATTAGACCACCTCAGCACCAAGTCTTAGGCATAACTGAGACATTATTCAGAAAATTATTGAGTCTAACACAGAGATAAAATAGCTAAAGTATTTACCTGTTGACCAATCTCAATGATCTATGTCTAGAAAAACAACAAAGTAAATGTTACGAATTACCAAATTATTATTTTAAAAAATCTCAGTAAAGCGTCCCACCAATATTTACAGATCATTAGTTTAGATTCTGAGATCGAACTTTCAAGCAAATTCATTACAAATGATCTTAGTAAAAAAGTAGTTGAAACTAGGCTAGTCAGATATTGTCATTATATGCACAAAATAATGATTTTGGTTTGGAGTGGTTCCCTTGAACCTATTCTGGAAGTGTTTTGTAGCAAGACAGTTTGAAGCCTTGTACAGTAAATGACAATAGACTCAAACCATTAGTATAAAGAAAAAAATACATAAGATTCTTTCTTCAAAGCAGAAGAACATGGTTCTAAATCTTCCAGGAGCAGTTGTGAGTCATTAATGTATGAGTTTAAGAGAAATGGGTTATGACATACCTTTGTTTTATACCACTGAAAATTGTTAACATATCCTCAGTTGACCATTTCTGCAGACTTTGATCTTCTCAGCATATTAAGATGTGGGCTCAGTTTGAGCAAGGACAATCAGGGGAATACTTTTTTAAAGTATTTCTATTCCAGTTGGAGAAGTAAAATTCAAAAATGCTTAACAGCACATTTAGTATTACCATGAAAACTTACAATTTTGATTGATCTGAATAATTGCAAATATGTAAGAGAAGTTCTTTTATCATAATTGATAGTATAAAGAGCAATAACGGCGATATTAATATAATAAGAAGGGTACATTTTAATATTCAGTGTTTATTATAAGGCCTTTCAATATATCTCAGAAAGTAATGTTACCAAACTCAGACTCTCTTTCTCTATAAAACACAAGCTGTTCATTTCAACATATAATTTAATTTCCATTCTGAATAAATTAAATTCTTAACCAGGAAATATTGCAATCATTAATCTAGCATAATTAAAAAATGATTTCCTTTAAAAGCTATAGTGTGGATAGATAACATATAATTTGAAGTTAATTTTAAAAGGAGTATAACAGATACATCAAATCACACTAGGTTTAATATGGGCAGAATATTGATGTTAAGATATTAGATGTGCATTCATTTGTAATCCCAAAAGCATATCATAGGTCATCTGTGAGCAAAACTTAGCTTTATTCAGTCATTGAAAAAGATGAGGAATAGGAAGACTAAGTTCTTTCTTTACACCTTATGCTTTTGATCATCTCCAAGAGGACAGAAGCCAGAGGGGCCATCTTTTAATTTATAGCCAGACATCTGTCATCTTTGCCAACAAAGAAAAGAAATATTTTGCATTAATAGAAAAACATAATAGTCTTATGTAACATATGAATAAATGGTGAAGTAATCATTGATGAGGAGAAAATTGTGGCTACATCTTCACAGAATATTATTAGGATCACTGAATTACTATTTGGTAGGTACCTAATTATATTTGATGTGGCTGTCTAAATTGCTTTTATTAATTATGTTGCCTAAATAAATTGCACTTCAATCATGTTGTTTGGATATAGTTTATGTATTAATCTGGTCCTATACTGTATAAAAAGACCATTTTATGTTTTTTGGGGTTTATTATAGTATTATAATGATTATTACTATTATTCTTATAGTATTATTGCTAAAGGTTCTTAAACTATTGTGATGCCATTTATTTTTCTAACTTGTTTTTAATTATATAGGTATTCATCAAAATACTACTACCCTGAAAGTAAAGGCATAAAAATACTGAAGCCTTCTAGAAGAAAACACTTTAGTTCTATAGACATGAAATAAACCTACAGAACAATTGTAATTCGCCTTGTGTCAATACTTAATGTTGTACTAAAATGGCTTCTACAGATAATAATAGCCAATAACATTTGAGAGACAGATCAATAAAGGATGGAGCAGTAAAATCCTAATAAAGAATGTGAGCCTGGGTATTGAGTTATGGTTGGCACTTGGATAGGTTGAAGTAAAAAGGCAAAGTTTTTTAGGAAAGGCAGAACCTTGGTGCCAAGATTGTATGGCAGCACAAACTGAGGAAATGTGTCTAGCTAGAACAGACAGTATGTATCAAGAGGCAACAGAAGAGAAGTTTGCATGAATAGAAAAGGAGTCAGTCTGGGGTAGGATAAAGTTCAACAATGAGATGGAAAGAGGGCATCATTCTACTGGCAAAGTTGTAGGAATGATAAAGAAATGGTGTCATTTTCAATTAACTTTCAGGGGCATTTCACTCCTCATTCCCCTAAAATTAGTTGTTTATTGGAGGCTTCTAGAAGACCTTGCAAGTGTGCTTAGATGCTACCCTTCAGAGAAGATAGATGGTGATTAGGGAGGTTGAGAAGGTCTACTCTGACTGTGAGCCTAACTAACTTAATCCAAAGAGTCATTCAAATATTAGCATTTTCTATGTGTACCATAATATGGAGAAAAGGCTGAAAAGCATTTCCTTATATAATAGCATGAATATTGAATTGGTATCCTGATTTTTCATCCATTCCCTCAACAAATACTCCCTTTTAGGAACATTTGAGGTGTTGGATATTTAAGAATTTATGATTCTTAATGACCAAGAAGACTTTAACATTCCCTTCAGCTAGATGAAACTTAAGTTTCTTCCTAACTCTAGACATCTAACTTCCCTTTTCTTAGAGCATTTACTTTAGGAAATTTATACTTGTAATCCTATCTCTGCCTCTTTGAGATATGGATCTTTTAAAAATCTCTTGACAGTTTTACAGGAATATCTTTCTAAGATGGCCTAAGAACTATCTTTTTGAATTGTAATTATTAAGAAACTTAGTGCCCTTATGCCCCAGCATGTGGGAGGGTAGGAGTTCGACTTCTGTGGGGTTCCTTTCTTCTAGTTGTAAAATTACCTCCTGTCATAAAGATACTCTTTCTTTAAATAGAGTCAGTTAACAAACAAAAATGGCTTATGAGCTCTCCATTATTCAAGCTCTTAAAAACCCTACAGTCTTTTGTTTTACTAAATTTGAGCTCAGATTTAGTTCTTGGCTTATTCTTCTATTGCAATAGTCTTACAAAAAGTCTTCCTTGGCTGTTTAATATTTTCCAATGCAAGTTTTCTTTAACACTGAATTTACTATGGTATTATGGTGTCCTGGCATTATGAATCCTGAAAACTCAATTTTCTGTTGAGCATATATTGAGAAGAACTACATGCATTGGACCTCATGTAGTCTACTATTTATATCTGACTTATTGCTATGACCATTTTAGGGACAAATGTTTGTATATTTGTTTATTTCTAGTTCATTTAATCATAATTTAATGTCTCAAAATAAACTTTTATGATATAGCACAATATACACAAAATCATACCCAACATCATCTTTGGATATATATATATTGTCTACAGCAATACCACCCTGAATGCACCCAATCTTATTTGGATATATATTACTTTATGTCTATTTAATGATAATCTTATCAATCATGTAATTTATCAATAGCTTTCTTCTGCACTTTATAAAAATGATAGTTTAAAAAAATATTTCCTGGGAAGGTTCCAGTAAGATGGCGACGGCATAGGTGGACTTGTGAGATTCTCTGAACGTGAGTTCCCCAAAAGACTCTTACTTTTCTTCCCCCATCCTCCAGCCCACCACCAGCTGTGCTGGTCTGAGGCCCAGGGACCTTTGGTCCCACACAGAGTCAGATATTGCGGCCCCCTGTGGCTATTCCACCATACGTGACTCCCACCTCTGTGGGAGTCTCGGGAC
>NW_007231353.1:104908-166764 GCF_000164805.1 Carlito syrichta | reverse complement strand
CCCTGGCTACATTGTCTCCAGCCTGGCACCCAGCACCAAGCCGCCGGTCACTCAGGGAGGCTCTGGGTGCCTGCCCCTCAGAGACACCGGTCCCGTTCCTGGCTGAAGTACCCTGTGGGGGGCCCAGGGCCATTCTCAGCACTCACTGCCTGCCCTTTGGAGATTTGGAGCTCTGGGACCACCCTGGCTGAGGCACTCAGGGTGGGATCCCAAGCTTGGGGACCCAGACAAGCGGAGAGAAACAGATCTGCGAAAGTGAAACTGCCTCGGCCATTCTCCAGGCAGAGATTTCCATTGCCCCACCCACCTATCAACAACCCCCACCTCGGTTCCTAAGGTAATGTCACTAAACAGGAGACAAAGCCCCACCCCTATGCTGAATCAGACAAAAGCAACTCCCAGGCAACAAGTTAAAAAAAAACCAAACACAAACTGCAAGTAAATCTAGCTGCCTGGAATGAAAAACAAAGGGGAGAGGCCAGAGATCAGAGCTGAAGTGACTTTAGTCTAATCTCTTATTTTGACTTTAGATTTTATAATTTTGACTGTTTTGATCACTTTTGTTGTTTGCTTTCTTACTTACACTGTTTCATGATTTTATTGGTCTGTCTCTGTGTAGCTACCAGTATTCTTTAGAGAATCTATCTTACATGTCTTTTTTCACTTCTCTCCGGCCTTGTGTCTCTTTCTCACCTGATAGTTGGTATGTATGTCTGTTTTCGCTCTCACTCTACTCTCTTTCTATCTTCCTATTGACTCCCCTACCTCCATTATTGTCCTCTTTTATACCCCCATTTAATCTAGGGACCAAGCCTAAATACTGCTGCATGGACAGAATGTAAGGCAGAGGGAAATATGTTCCAGTGTGCTCATACACCTGTTGGTGGATGCTAGAATCAGCATATACATTCTGAACCACTGTTTCCTCCTCAATTAAACCACAAAACTGCAAAAAGTACAGCCTGTAGACCACACTCCAACCTCAAAAGTGAACAAAGCCAGAAGACCCTCATAAGGAAGAACAGGATATTGCAGAAGTGAAACAGAAGCAACCTCACCTTCCTTCAAAAACAGAATTAAAGAAGGGAAGGGAAAGGGGGAGAGAAAAATCTACACAAATGAAGAAAAACCAAAAGAAGATTATGGGTCTCTCCCAGAACCCTGGGAGGGCAGACACTGAGAAAACTGGCTTGTGAATGCAAACAATGAAGAGCCCCCAGACTGAAGGGTCTCATACTACAAACCTAGATATCAAGACATTAGTGGAGAGATTAAAAGAATTGAGGAGACACAAGAAGAAACTAGGAAGGAGCTGATATCTGAGATAACAGTAATAAAGAATCCTGTGAATGAAATAAATAACAAATTGACAAGCATGAAAAGAGGAGTTACCCAAGCAGAAGAAAGAATCTCAGAGCTTGAGGACCAAAATATAGAACTAACCCAAACTCTTAAAAACACAGAAAACAAGCTCAAAAAGACAGAACAAAAACTTAAAGAGATGAGTGATTACTTCAAGACACCAAACCTAAGAGTAATTGGTCTTCCTGAGACAGAAAGAGAAACAGAGACCACACTGGAACAAACTTTCCATGAGATCATTCAAGAAAACCTCCCTTATCTAATCAGTGATGCAAAAATTCAAACACAAGAGATTCAGAGAACCCCTGCAAGACAACAAATGAGAAGACCAACTCCTAGACACATAATAATTTGCCTAAGCAAAGTAGGCATAAAGGAAAAAATCCTAAAGGCAGCGAGATAAAAAGCCAGATCATCTACCATGGAAGAACAATCAGAATAGCAGCAGATTTATCTACAAAAACCCTGCAGGCTAGGAGAGCTTGGAGCCCTATCTTCAAAGTCCTAAAAGATAAACAATTTCAACCAAGAATAACCTACCTGGCCAAGATAAACTTCATCGGCGAGGGAGAATTAAAATCTTTCCCAGATATCCAATCCCTAAGATATGCTGCCACCAAACCACCTTTACATGAACACTTAAGAAAGTACTAAACACAGAAGAAAAAGAATGACGTTCTTCACAAGAGTATAGAAAAAAGAATAAAATACACATGAACCAACCCCAAAACTAAAAGAAAGACAAAAAACCAAGTGGAAGAACAACAATTCTATAAGAACTCTATGATGGGGACGAACTTTCACATTTCAATAATTAGCCTGAATGTGAATGGACTAAACATACCACTGAAAAGACAGAATGGCAAAATGGATGAAATATCAACAGGCAACAATATGCTGCCTTCAAGACACCCATCTCACTAGAAAGGACATACACAGACTCAAAGTAAAAGGATGGGAAACAAATTTTCAGGCAAATGGAACACAAAAGAAAGGAGGAGTCGCAATCCTACTTTCAGACAAAATACAATTTAAGCTATCAAAAATTTAAAAAGATACAGAGAGCTTCTACATAATGATAAAAGGTTCACTCCATCAACAAGAAATGTCTATCCTAAACATATATGCACACAACATACGTGTGACAACTTTCATAAAGCAACTCCTAGGAAAACTAAAGAAAGATATTGATTCTAACACCATCATAACTGGGGACTTTAATACACCACTCACAACCCTAGACAGATCATCAGGACAAAAAATCAGCAATGAGATCCAGTACCTCAATGTGGACCAAATGGACTTAATTGATACCTACAGAACACTCCATCCAAAGACCACAAAGTACACATTCTACTCATCACCACATGGAACATATTCTAAGATTGACCACATAATTGGTCATAAATCAAGTATAAGTAAATTTAAAAGGACTGAAATTTTGCCATGCAACTTCTCGTATCACAGTGGAAGAAAAATAAACATTAACACCAACAAGAACCCCAAAACCCACAAAGACTTGGACACTACACAGCATGATGTTAAATAACTCCTGCATCAATGATGAAATCAAAACACAGATCAAAAGATACCTGGAAACATGAAAATGAAGAAACATCTTACCAAAATCTCTGGGACACCTTAAAAGCTGTAATAAGAGAAGAATTTATATCCCTACAAACACACATTAAGAAAATGGAAGGAAGACAAATTAATAGCCTAACAAGCCACCTAAGGAAGCTGGAAAAACAAGACAACAAAACCCCTAATTTCAGCAGAAGAATCCAAGTCACCAAAATAAAATCCCAAATCCAGGACATAGAAGACAAAAAGATAATACAAAAAATCAATGAAACAAAAAGCTGGTTCTTTGAAAGGATAAAAAAAATCCATGGTCCCCTAGCTAGACTGACCAAAAAAAAAAAAAGAGAGAGAGAGAGAAAAAACCCAAATAAGCAAAATCAGAAACACAAAAGATGAAGTCACATCTCACCCTGAAGAAATACAAAAGATCATTAGAGACTACTACGTACACTTGTATGGAAACAAACTTGAAAATCTTAAGGAAATGGAGAAATTTCTGACATCATACAACCTACCTAGGTTGAAAGAAGAAGAAATTGAGACCCTAAGTAGACTAATAACAATCAAGGAAATCAACTACATAATAAGAAAACTACCTACAAACAAAAGTCCTGGTCCAGATGACTTTCCAGCAGAATTCTGCAAGATATTTAAGGATGAGCTAATACCAATCCTACTGAAGGTATTCCAGACGACTGAAAAAGATGGAACTTTCCCGAAATCATTTTACAAAGCCAACATCACATTGATACCCAAGCTAGACAAAGATCCAACAAAGAAAGAGAACTACAGGTCAATATCTTTGATGAACATAAATGCTAAAATTCTCAACAAGATCCTAGGAAACCGGATTCAACAATATATCTAAAAAATAATCCATCATAATCAAGTAGGCTTCATTCCTGGGATGCAAGCCTGGTTCAACATTCGTAAAACCATAAATGTAATTAAATACATCAACAGATGTCAAAACAAAAACCACATGATTCTATTGTTAGATGCAGAAAAAGCTTTTCATAAAATCCAACACCCCTTCTTGATAAAAACCCTTGAACATCTAGGCATACGGGGAACATATTCAAAATAGTAAAAGCCATCTACAAGAAACCCACAGCCAGCATACTCCTAAATGGACAAAAATTGGAACCATTTCCCCTGAAAACTGGAACAAGACAAGGATGCCCACTCTCACCCCTCCTGTTCAACATAGTATTGGAAGTCCTGGCTCGAGTAATCAGAGAAGAGAAGGCAATCAGGGGTATCCAAATAGGAAAAGAGGAAGTCCAGTTATCTCTCTTTGCAGATGATATGATTGTGTATCTTGAAAACCCAAGAGAATCTCTGAAAAACCTCCTTACACTGATAAAGGCCTTTGGCATAGTCTCAGGATACAAAATAAATGTGCAAAAGACAATCGCATTTCTTTACACCAATAATAAACAAACAGAAACCCAAATAAAAACCACGATTCCATTCACAATAACCACACACAAAAAAATGAAATACTTTGGCATCTTCCTAACCAGAGATGTAAAAGACCTTTACAATGAAAACTACAGAACACTGCTCAAAGAAATCAAAGATGACACAAACAATTGGAAATATATCTCATGCTCATGGATTGGTTGAATCAACATTGTGAAGATGTCCATCTTACCTAAGGCAATCTACAAATTCAATGCAATACCCATCAAATTACCAGCAACATTCTTCTCAGACCTAGAAAAAGCAACACAGGAATTCATATGGAAACACAAACATCCAAGAATAGCCAGAACAATCCTCAGCAAAAAAAAAAGCAGGTGGTATCACATTACCAGACTTCAAACTTTACTATTAAGCTACAATCATCAAAACAGCTTGGTATTGGTATAAGAACAGGCATATTGATCAATAGAATAGAATTGAGATTCCAGAAGCAAAACCTCAATTTCTCAACAAACTCATCTTCGACAAAGCCTCCACCACCTACCACTGGGGAGAGGTGGACCTATTCAGTAAATGGTGCTGGTAAAACTGGCTGACCACATGCAGAAGCTTGAAAAAGGACCCCTAACTATCCCCATACAGAAAAATTAACTCCAAATGGATCAGAGACCTAAATGTAAAACCTCAAACCATAAGAACCTTAGAAAATGAAGGACATACCCTCATGGAAATCGGAACTGGCCTCCAATTCCTGAACAAAACCCGAAACCCACAGGTCATAAGAGAGAAGATAGACAAGTGGGACCTTATTAAACTGACAAGCTTCTGCAAAGCCAAAGAAACCATCAAGAGAGCAGGGAGACAGCCTATAGACTTGGAAAAAATATTTGCCAACATCAAGTCTGACAAAGGCTTAACACCTTGGATCTACAAGGAACTCAAACATGCTGAAAAGAAAAAAATAAACAACCCCATTATATAATGGGCAAAAGATATGAACAGACACTTCGCAAAAGAAGACATCCGAGTAGCCAACAGACACATGAAGAAATGTTCAACCTCACTAATCATCAGGGAGATGCAAATCTAAACCACACTGAGATACCACCTAACTCCAGTCAGAATAGCAATTATCAACAACTCAAAAAATAACAGCTGCTGGAGAGGGTGTGGCAAAAAGGAAACACTTCTACAATGTTGGTGGGAGTGTAAACTAGTGCAACTTCTGTGGAAAGCAGTGTGGCAATTCCTGAAAGCTCCAAATATCAACCTTCCCTATGACCCCGCAATCCCCCTACTGGGAATATATCCTGAAGAACTCAAATCACTCTATAAAAAAGATACCTGCACACGTATTTTTATCGCAGCATTGTTCACAATAGCAAGAACCTGGAAGCAACCATGCTACTCATCAAAAGAGGACTGGATTTTAAAAAATGTGGTACATATACACGATGGAATACCATGCAGCCATAAAAAAGAACAAAATCATGAATTTCGCAGTAACCTGGATGGAACTGGAGTCTATAATACTGAGTGACCTCTCACAGAAACAAAAATCCGAGTATCACATGTTCTCACTCATATAGTGGACCTTGAACATCCAATGTAATACTATAAGAAAATGACTGACAGTAGTGGGAAACTATGGGGGGGAGGGAGACGGAATTAATGGAAGTAAATATCTGTCTGGGGACAGGGAAACATCTCTTAACAACAAGGGTGACTGAACAAAACGTATTTGTATACCTAACCCTTAACTGTACCCCACAATATCGTAATAAAAAATATTGATTATAAAAAAAATATTTCCTTTGGTCATCAGAGGATAGTTTTATTACACAGACTATAGAGTATCATAATTTAACCAAAACATTTAAAATAATTAAAATGTGTAGTTTGACATCTTGCCTTCTGAATTTTCTATCTTCTATTTTAAAAAGGAATCAATTTGCTATATTTATTGATCTCATTTTATAGATAGCATCTAAGTATTTTTACTGTTTATTTTGCCAACCTGTTCACTCATTTTTATAAGACAGAAGTTTCATATCCATAATAAGAGAAAACACTTTAACTTCTAGATGAATGTTACATTCTATAATGACTCAATTACTTGCCAAGCATATGTTTTCTTTAAATGTTATTATATCATTTTAACAAATACACTGTAATAATTTATAGAGAAATGTTGAAATCATCAAAATACCCTACAATGACATCATAATATGCTTCTGAAATGCTGTTTATCCATTTCATTGCTTTATTTATATGAAGCAGCAGTGACATTTGCAAACCAGCTGTACTGATAACAGGTGTGTGTGCCCCCAGCTATCCTACGGATATATTTCTGCTAAGTGGTAGTCTAATCACCCAAGCTCTATGGAAGACTAAATTTAAATCAGATGTTAATTGCCTCCAGAGTTCAGCTGATCTTTGCATTCAATTATCTCCCCCAAAGTCAAATGGAAAAATGCTTTGACTGGGGAAATTATATATGAAATTCGCATCTGCTATTGAGAAATAAATTTACAAACTATGTGCATTTAAAAAGAGAAAATTCTTACCTATTCCCAGCATTAATACTTCCTTAATACCTTTTCTGATATCAGCTTCACCAACAATGTCTATAATACTTAGGAAATCTCTCTTTACAACTGTATTTGTCAATGCAAGCTTTTTTAAAAAAATAAGGAAGTGAACTTTTTCATCCCTTTGAACTGAGCATTGTCTAGAAGAGTCTGAAGCCCACAGAAGATGCTGCATACATTTATGCCAACCTATAGGCATGCAATTGAGCAAGCTATTTCTTTTCTGAGCTCTCCTCTTTCTTCAAAACACTTATTTCCTAACTATTTCATTACCTCTTCCTTCACCCTCCCCTATAATATAGATATTTTACAATGGACAATTGATGATACTAAATTTCTTCCCTCTCTTTAATTCCTTTGTTCTGAGCCAATTTACCTAATGTCACCTATTTACAAATGACTTCTCACTCTGCAAGAGGGGGAAAGCCCCCCCCCCCAAATGGAATTATCTTTTTGGAAAGTAGTCCGCTTGTAGTACACTTAGAATTTGTTCCACCGGATTAAATCATCAACCAAAGCTTTTATCTGGAAGTTTTAAGAAGGTTGCATCATGATTTGTAGAAGAGATGTCCTGAAGAAGAGGTGACTGGTTCTTCCACCATGACAGTGCTCCTACCCACACCACACTGAATGTTCAGCAGATTTTGACCAAAAATGACATGACCCTGTGCCCCAGCCTCCTTATTCACCAGTTCTCTTCCCAAGTGACTTTTTTTTAAATTCCCTGAATGAAAAAGTCCTTAAAAGGAAAATATTTTGACATTGTGGAAGAGGTGAATCAGGAAATGGCAGAAGTGCTCAAAGGCATAAAAAAGAATGAGTTAAAAAACTTTGATCAGTGGAAAAAGCATCTTGATAAGTGTATTGCATCAACCAGAGAGTACTCTGAAGGTGACTGAAGTTTAAACACATATGAATAAATACACATTTTTAAATAAATACATTTCATTTTGGAATACTTGTGTCCTGACTGCTCCCAAGGTTCATATTCAGTTATCCAACTCCATTTTGGCTACACCAGACAGTCTTTCTAATTCCACCCATCACCATACTTCCCATTTGGATGCCTGCTTCTTACTTTTTTCTGTATAACTTGTCTTTCACTACTGTGTTAATGGACACATGAGCTCAAACTTTCAGAATGAGCTTAATGGTTTTTACTTATTTTTCTACTCTTCCTTAACCCTCAAATGATCCATCTTTCTTTAATCTATTTGAGCTTTCTAATTATTTTTCTGATAAATTTTTGTATCCTAATGATATTCATACATTTGCTACTCTGTAAGGAATTGTTATTATATATTAAACTATACTTCTAAACACCACAATGGGCATCTTAGCTATGGTAACTAATAATTGTTGACATGCATATATATGCTTTAATCATATTAGTTTTTTATATTTGCACCCTTGTATTATATACAATAACAATATAAAAAAGTTTTTTAATTGTCCTGACAAATTTATACATTTTATAAAAACAAAGAAAGGAAATTTTTTTTTAAACTTAGTGCTATTAGAATAAGTTATTTTAACAAAGGATACTGCATAATAAGTGTCAAATTTCTGGGTAAAACAAAAATAAATTCATGCTGTTACACATGTCTATTCTTATGCTAAGTCAAATTAAAAACCAAGAGTTGCAAATATCCAAAATAGGAACAATCAATCAAGCTACTTATGAAGATGAAATCCATTGATAAAAGGTAGAAATGGTACTAAATAATGCCACACAATCTGTTTGAGTTTTCACATGCCACACACAATTATTTGTAAAAAAGAAGAAATGATTAGTTAAAAATCCATTCAACTACTGGAAACTTATTTCACACTCTCATTTTCTATCATGAAATACATTTCTATAAACCCACTTTTTAATTTTACTATTATTACTACTTTTACAATTCAGACCGACTGAGTAAAAGGAGCTCAGATGTAATTGAAGACTAGAAATGTCATTTGTTTTGTTTTCCTTTAAACTTTTATAACATAAAACAGGCAAACCAATTTTAACTAGATTTAAAAAATAAAAAGTTGCTATCTGCCTAGTTTAATCCCAGCAAATTTTATATCAGAACAATAAATCCCTGAAAATGCAGGCTTCCAACAGAACCTTGTTAAATATTTAATCATAGGCACTAGGCCCATAACCATAAGCTCTGTTCTTTACTCTTATTTATTTCAACAGTAACTTTTATTCGTTTTATGGGTGAGATCAAATGATGGAAGAATAATCACTCATGAGAGCATATGTGTGCTTACCAATACTGCCAAGACAATATTGCTTCATATAGATTTAGTTGTGTAAGAATAAAATTATAATAATGACAACTTCTGCCACAGAAAAGGAAGAAAATTTCTCCCTTCTGCATTTGCTAAATATGGGAGATTAGAATAAAAACATATATCTTGTGAGTTGTTTTAGATTTACATTTAAAAAAAATTTTTAACTGTCAGAAGGCATCAACTAAGTGGCCATAATATATTGAGCACTAATATAGAAATAACACATGCATTAAAGTTAATTTGTATTCATACTTCAGAGCTTAGTTTAAATGTCCCTTCAATAAGAAAGCTTCCTCTGATCCTCTAGAATAGGAATACACCGACAGACATTTTGTAGAGACCTGTAGACCTGAACTTTTCTTTTGTGGCCTGAATCTTAATGATAAAAAACTGTCAAATTACATTCTATTCTCAATGATACAGAAAACATGCCAATTCTGTTAAATCCTACCTCCCGGTGTCTAACGTTGCCTTCACGTATTAAACACTCAATAAACATTGCATTTACTAATGGAAACTTTCATGTGAATAGTTGAAAAACTAGAGTGAAAAATAAAAAAGTAAAAATAAGTTTTTGAACCCTGCAAACTTCTAAAGAAAGGAAGAGGTTGAGAAAACTACTCAACTATAAAACAGGTCATTTCCTTTAAAAAAGGAAAGATGCCTTGGCACAATTAAAACTCCAGTGGACAGAGCCATGAGGAATGGAGAGAGAAGTATTACTAGACTCTAATCAAGGAACTGGTAAAAGGAGCTTTGCCAAATTTTAGGATTATTAATTATGAGAGATTGCTGTGTACCTTCTATTTTTCTTCTGTAAAGGTTAATTTTATGTGTCAACTTAATTGTGTTATGGGATGCCCAGATACCTGGTTAAACACTATTCTGGGGTATGTCTGTGACAGTGTTTCTGAATATTAACATTTAAATTGGTGATAATGCAGATGGCTCTCTCCAATGTGGGTGAGTATAATCATAGAACAAAAGAGAGGAGAAAAGTTGAATTAATGCTGCCTGACAACTTCAGATGAACATTGATCTTCTCTTGCCCTTGGCATTCCAAGTTCTCAGGCCTTTAGACAGCCACTAAAACCTATGCCATCAGCTCTACAGCTCTCGGGCTTGGGAATGACAGCACCAGCTTTTCTGTGTCTCCAGCTTGCAGAGGACAGATCTTGGAACTTCTTAGTCTCCATAGTCATGGAAACCAATATCTTACAAATCTCTCCTCTCCTCTCCTCTCTCTCTCTCTCTCTCTCTCTCTCTCTCTCTCTCTCTCTCTCTCTCTCTCTCTCTTTTAATTGTCTGGTGTGCCTTAACTAATACACTCTTAATAAATTGAGGTCTGTTTGCTGTCTTATCCCTAAAAACTACTCTATGCTGGGCGATTGTGGTGCAGATAAATGGTCTCTCTAGATCAGAGATCGTGGCCGCTGCCAGCCACCACAGCCTCGACATGCTGGGCTCCGGCGATCCTTCCACCTCAGTCTTCCAAGTAGCCAGAATTACAGGCATGCGCTACCACACCCAGCTGATTTTTTGATTTATTGTAGAGATGAGGTCTCGCTGCCCAGGTGGGTCTCGAACCCGCGGGCTCAGGCAGAGATCTTTTTTTTTTTTTTGAGTTGGAGTCTCACTCTGTCACCCAGACTGGAGTGCAGTGACCGCTCCCGGCCACCGTAGCCTCGACCTGCTGGGCTCCTGCGATCCTTCTGCCTCAGCCTTCCAAGTAGCCAGAATTACAGGCATGCACTCCCAGACCCAGCTGATTTTTTGATTTATTGTAGAGATGAGTTCTCGCTGCCCAGGCAGGTCTCGAACCCACGGGCTCAGGCAATCCACTCACCTCAGCCTCCCAAATGTGTGGGATTACAGGCTGAGTCACCGAGCCCGGCTAGATCAGCGATCTTTAAATCAAAAAGAACCAAACCCAAAGAACCTTGCTTACACCTAGATATGATTTACATGACAAGACCCTGAATCATAAGCCTAATGTTATAATGGAATAAAATGTTGACAGAGGTCTTTGGAAAGGTGAATAAATTTTGCATAGTAGAATAATATCAATAAAGTTATGGCCAGAAATCAGTCTATGGAAATTTAATACTATGTCTGAAAATTTTTAGCAGCCATGCCATTGAGAAGTAGGGATCTACATCTCTTTCTCTATACTATTGGTGGACTTGTCACTACTTAAATGGTAGAATATGATGAAAATGATGGATGTCACTGAAGAGACTAAATCATCATGGATATTCTGCCTCTGTTTTGCTACATTCACTAAGAAGCATTTAAGATCTCTACCCTGAAGTTGCATACTGCAAAGAAACTCAAGTTGTACAAAAAAGCCAAGTTGTACGAAAATGCCTGTCAATTATTCCAGCTGAGCCCTGCCTTCAAATTATCTCAGTTCAGTCATATAAGTAATAATCAGTACTTTTCAAAGTTTAGTCCATAGACCTTCAAGAGCCATTGAAATTCTTCCAAAAGGTCCGTGAAATCAAAACTCTCTTCTTAATACTGACACACTATGTGCCTTTCACCCTGTGTTGACATTTGACGTAGTGTGAACTTAGTGATGGGAAAACTGCTGGTGTCTTAGCATGAGTTGAGACAGAGGCACCACACTGGCACATTCGTGTTTAAATTCTTCATCACCATGAACTTATAAGGGAAAAAAAAGTTTTCTTTTTGCTTATGATTATCCTTGCTGACTAGATAAATAAATTTTAAGAAATAAAAATTCTTTAGTGCTCATTTTTTAGCATTGTATGTGACAAGATGGGAAGTATACACAGTGTTTTGCTGCCATTATGGATTGAATTGTGTCCTTCCGAGATTTAAGTATTGAAGCCCTCACTTCCAATACTTCAGAATGTGGCCATAGTTGGAGATAGGGTCTTTAAAGAGATGATTGAGTTAAAATGATGTCTTTAGGTTGAAACTTAATTCAATATGTATCTGTCTTTATAATGAGCAATTAAGGGAGAAAGAGAGAGAGAGGGAGACAGAGAGAGGGAGAGAGAGAGAGAGGGAGAGAGGGAGAGAGAGAAAGAGAGAGAGAGAGAGACAGACAGTCAGACAGACACCTGCGCAGAGGCAAGACAAGACAATGGAAGCACACAACAGTGAGAAGGTGGCTATCAGCATATCAAGATATCAAGGAGAGAAGTCTTAGAGGAAACTAAATCTGCTACTCAGTCTGTGTTTTGTTTTGTTTTGTTGTTTGTTTGTTTGTTTGTTTTTTGGGTTGGAGTCTCCCTCCGTTGCCCAGGCTGGAGTGCAGTGGCACACTCATGGTCACCCCAGCGTCGACCTACTGGGCTCAGGCGATCTTTCCATCTCAGCCTTCCAAGTAGCTGAAACTACAGGCGTGCACTACCATACCTGGCTAATTTTTTATTTATTGTAGAGACGAGGTCTTGCCAAGTTGCCTGGGCTGTTCTTGAATCCATGAGCTCAGGCAATCCCCTCACTTTGGCCTCCCAAAGTGCTGGGATTACAGACTTGTGCCACCGCAGCCAGCCCAGCCTGTGGTATTTTTTATGACAGCCCTAGCAAAGGAATGCAGCTGCATAATAAGCATGAAACACTAACACAATTCAGTTGAAGGGCTGAACCACATACTTCTTTTATGAATAATCATTTTTACATGAAAGAATGCAAAAAACTTAAGTTATTCAGCATTAAGTATTTGAAAGATATTTTCTTGAAAAATAAAAACAATATTTTTTTAAAAAGCAATCGACAGTATTTCTTTTCTTTTCTTGATATAAGTTTCATTACTTTAACTTTTTATTTTATTTCATTTTATTTTTTTTTAAGATGTGAGGGACAGGTATACAAACAGTCATTTATTTTTTTTAAGATGTGAGGGTTAGGTATACAAACAGTCATTGTACAGGTAAAGTTTGGGCCTCATGTTGGCTCCATTGTACCTGGTTTGAGATCAGATACTCTTATTGATGAAGTATACCCCCGCTCCCGTGGGAGTTTCCCACTACTGCCAATACCTTTCTTATAGTATTATGATAGTTGTTCAGGGTCTGCTTAGGAGAGAGAACATGTAGTATTCAGTTCTTTGTTTCTGTGATAGATCACTGAGAATTATACACTCTAAGTCCATCCAAGTTGCTGCTTTTTGTCCTTCTTTATGGCTGCATAATATTCCATTGTGTGCATGTACCACATTTTTTTATCCAGTCCACTTTTGATGGGCAGCAGAGTTGGTTCCATGTTTGTGCTATTATGAGTATTATTCCATAAACATTCGTGGGCAAGTGTCTTTTTCATAGAGTGATTTGAATTCTTCCGAGTATATTCCCAGGAGGGGATTTGCTGAGTCAAATGGAAAGTTGATTTTTAGATCTTTTAGGAATTGCCACACTGTTTTTCATGGAGTTTGTACTAGTTTACACTCCCACCAACATTGTAGAAGTGTTCCTTTTTCCTCACATCCTCTCCAGCATCTGCTGTTTTTTGAGTTATTGATGACAGTCATCCTGATTGGAATTAGGTGTTATCTCAGTGTGGTTTTACTTTGCATTTCTTTGATGACTAGTGAAGCTGAACATTTTTTCATGTATCTGTTAACTGCTCATACGTCTTTTTTTGAGAAGTGTTTGTCCATATGTTTTGCCCACTGTTTAACAGGGACAGAGTTTATTTTTAATGATAAATTTTGAGATTTTATCTTGTAGTTTGAGCTTGAGAGGTTCCCAACACACTTCTGATTAGATAGGTGATACTTTTAATAAAAGATTTTAAAAATATTTTACAATGAAATGTAGAGTATTTGGAAGATCTGCATAGCTCGGTGAAACAATATTTTCAAATGATGTGTGTCTGACATTATAAAAATTACTCATGGGTGAAAAATCCATCCAAGATCCATTCAAGTGCAAGACAGATAAAGGACTTTTAATGTAACAGAGTACAAAAAATTCCATAATACTTTTTCATATTTTGCATTGCAACTGAAGGCTAAGAAAATGTCTTTTGTCAAGTTTTGGTATTATAGCAAAAGAAAATATTCATAAATATCTGAAAAACCTATTAAAATATTCCTTCTCTTTTCAACTTTACATCTATGTGAGGTCAGATTGTCTTCATATATTTCAATTAAAACAACATATTGCAGCATTTGGTGCAGAAAGCAGACATGAAAAACTGACTGTTTTCTATTGTCAGATATTAGAAGATTTTGCAAGAATGTAAAATAATGCCTCTCTTCTCACAATGTTGCTTTTGTTTAGGAAAATACAGATTTGTACTAACAAACTTATAGCCAATACCAATTAAAGAGCATTAAATGGCTATATAAAATGAATTAGGCCACTGCCTTACCAGACTCTGGCATGCCCATATGCTCTTTGAGCTATGGCCGTCGCTATTTGTCCTGCCTTTGACCCCCTTCCCTACCTTGGGGAGGCAAATCTCCTCTTTCTCTCTCTCTCTCTCTCTCTCTAATTTACTTTTTAAATAAACTATATTTTCTAATCTGAAAAAATTAATCATTACTTTTAATATTTCTATTTTTATTTTCAATATTGTGAATGTTAGTGATCTTAATTCATATAATCAAAGACATTTTGGGCATCCTCAGTAATTTTTAAACATGCAAAATTATCTTGAAACCAGAAAAAAACCCCAAACTTGAGAATTGCTGCTTTAGATATTCTAGACAACAGCTGCTTGAGCCATCCTTTACCTTTCAAATGTTCCCAGATGTGGCATCATGGAGCAGATACAAGTATTCCTGTATCTAAACATGTAACTTATACTATACTGAGAGCTCACTGAGAGAAGAAACTATGTTCCATCTCTGCATTCTTGAAATTCTATTACCTATCACAGTGACAAAAACAAAATCTGTGGAACCAAGTTTTTTAACCAGTAAGCATTCCCACAAGTATTTGAAAATAATTTAGTCATCTTTAGTGAGAACACTGTATTAAACAAGGTGAAAAGTTAAATGGTTAGAAATAGTTTCTAAGCAAGTAAATAATCATAATTTAGTAAAGCAGATAATTCACAGTCAGGGAAAATGTTATTAATAAGACATCAGAGGTTTTATTAGTTGCAATCTAAGAGTTGTACCCTGTCTTTTTTACTATTTAATATCTGTTTAATCTAGTATTCGAGGTATGATTAATATTTTCATGCTTTCAAAGATATAAAACTGTATAATGATATTTAGCAACTTAATTCTATGGTGAAATGTAGTTTTCAATGCAATATTTATGCCTTAAATACTTACACGGCATTTTAGTTTAGCACAGCACAATTATTCTCCATATATTGCCCATGGAAAAATCCATCTGCTTCCTTAACTAACTTGGTTTCAATTTGTGGTGTAGAAAAAGCATAAAGAGGAGTAAGAAAATAGGATTTTGAGCAAAGAAATGATATAATCTGGTACAAGTTTTAGAAAAATAATTTTAGCTACCATTTTGTAAACAACCTTTAAAGGTGGTATACTGAATGTCTTCCATTTGCACCTTCACATTTATTCTCTAGCCTTTTTCACCCTACCCTCTGCCCCAGGAGGTTGCCCTATATGAATGGCATCAGCTGACTTTCTTTCTTCTGGCTTCTAGTTGGGTATGTCCAGTAGAGATGCATCGACTACCCCTTAAGTTCAGCCTCTCATTCCCCTGTTCAGCTACAACTAAACATTTACCTGTAGGCTTTGACTCATTTCACTTTAGTAGTCTTCTTGCTTCAAACCAGAGTTGATACTTCACTTACTGGAAACATGGTATCCCTTGCAAGCACAACTAGAAGTGTAGAAGAAGTTAATACCCCCAGGGCTAACCCTCAAACAATGTGAGATGAGAGAGATGGATAAATGCTTTTCTACCATTAATCTTTGTTTGACCTATCTAAGAGTCATTGTGTGTGTTACTGAAAAGTTCCAAGAAAGATGAAGCCCCAGCTGCTTCTGGAGGGTAATGAACACAGCAATCTACACTTGGATTGATTTTCCATTTTTTTTTTTATGTCATTCTTTCTGGTTCCTCCTTCCAGTTCCTGTGTTACCTACTAAATGCTATACCTGCATATGAGTATTTATTTTAGTGTTTGCTTTCATGAAAATCTGATAGGAAGGCACTAAGAGGAGAGCTAGAAGCTATAAGAAGAGTGAAGTCAAGATAGCTACACGATGAAATATTACACAGTCATAAACAAGGACAAAATTATGAACTTCGCAGCAACTTGGGAGTACTTAGAGACTATAATATTGAGTGATCTTTCACAGAACCAAAGAACTGAGATTCACATGTTCTCACTCATTAGTGGATCTTGAACAATTATTGTAATTCTGTAAGAAAGGGATTGGCAATAGTGGGAAACTGCCTCGGGGTCGGGAGACACGTCATCAACTAGGGTACCTGCATAATGAACATAACCCTGAATTGTGCCCTACATCTTTGAAATAAAAAAAAAGAAAAGTCATTGTAGGTTTGCTCCATCTTGCTACTATATTGGCAAATACAAATTTAAAATAAGACATTTTACTCTCCCTTGAAAATAGGGGAAGAGGCTTTTCTTGCCAGCTTTCAAGTTGAAAATGTTTTTCTTAAGGACCTGGGCACCATTTCTTTGATATGTAATCAAAGAAGACAATGCCATAATCTCCAGATTTCTATGGAAAGATAGGAACCTAACTTCAGTGGGTATCTCACTCCAAGTTGCAAAACCATCTCCTGTCATAAAGACATGTGAAGTTTATTTTTCCTTTGTATAAATCCATTAAATTAACACTGATGGTGGCCTAGATTACCAGGTGAATTTATGATAAACTATATATGACAAATGATCCTGTCGAGTTCTTTTACTTGAGGTCTAGTTATTATTATTTTGAGAATATGTATGTCTTGGGTTGTGTAAAAAGGTGTGATTTTTGTTTTCTCCCTTTGCAATCTCTTAGCAGATAGCCTGTGATGCACGTCACATTTATTTCTTTTCAGGATATTGACTGACAAAATAGACAAGATTAAAAGAAGAGAAATTAGAATATTTTGGTGATAATCCAAGCAAAAGATGATAGTGGCTGTTGAATAGTAAGGATAGGTATAAGAAGTGGACAGATTATTCTTTAAAAAAAAAGAGAATCAACATTTTCTGATGGACTGCTCTTTAATATGGTCTGTAAGAGAAAAAGGCACACAAGAAGACTCTGAAATGTTTGGATTGATTAACTGTAAGAATGGCGTTCTTTTTTACTGTGGTGGAAAATATTTAGAGAGAAAGGTCTTTGGGACAAGGAAAGCAAAAACTTGTTCTTGTATCTTTTAAATTTGAGACGAATATATGATATTCAAGTAGACAACTAGACTATTGTATGTATCATGATGGTCAGGGGAGAAGTCTGAGCTGGAAGGATGAATATGGGTGCATCAGATTAGATGCAGTATTGAAAATTTTGGAACAGAATTACATTGCCAAAATGATATGTATAAACAAGGAAGATATTCAAAATCTAATCCCTGGAGTACTCCAATGTGCAAATCTTGGGAAGGAAACAGAAAATTGCATACTATTTTTCCTGGTATTTACTAGTCTCATGCTCATTTTTTCATTATTATTCAGCATAGATTTTGGAATTCATCACTGAAATCACTCTACAGAATACACTCCCAACTTTCTTGATTCTCTTTCTTCATGCTTTCCTAATAAAACCCAAAGCTGGTGAAATACAGTCCCCAGGCTACTCTACACCTGCAGTCATCTAGCTAAACTGGCACTAGTGAAATGAAAATGATGCCTAGTATTACCTTTAATTCATGATCACTATGTCAAATTGTCTTTTTGAGTCGTGCAATCATCCTATATTTTTCTGGTCCATTCATTCTTTACTTTTCTTTTTTTTTCTCTTTTAAAGATGTGGGGTACAAGTCAGGATTAAGTACATAAGTGGTCTAGGTACAGTTGAAGTTTGGACATCCCATTGGTTCTCACATTGCCTGGTTCAGGATCAGGTACTTTTATTGACATTGTGTGTGTGTGTGTGTGTGTGTGTGTGTGTGTGTGTGTGTGTGAATGTGCATAACATTTTCATAATCCACTGACCAACTGATGGGCATTTAGGCTGATTCCATATCTTTGTAATTGTGAATTGTGCTGCAGTAAACATAGGAGTGTGTCTTGTATGTATAATGATCTGTTTCTTTGGGTGGATACCAAGTAGTGGAACTGTTAGATCAAATAGGAGATCTACTTTTAGTTATTTGAGAAATCTCCATACCAATTTCCACCAAGGTTGTGCTAATTTACACTCCCACCAGCAGTGTATAAGTATATCCTTTTCACTGTATCCACACCAACAACCATTGTTTTCTAGTTTTTTGATAATGGCCATTCTGACTGGTGTTAGGTTGTCTCTCAGTGTGGCTTTAGTTTACATTTTCCTGACTATGAGTGATGTTTGTTGACAATTTTTATATCTTTTTTTGAGAGATGTCTGTTCATGTCATTTGCCCAAATTTTTTGTTTGTTTTTACCTTAAAATTTTTTTTAAGCTTGAAAATTTTTTATTTTAAATATGTGGGGTACAATTCTGGGTTAGGTATACAAATGTTTATTATGCAGGTACCCTTGTTGATGAGGAGTGCCTCCCTTCCCCTAGCAGTTTTCTTCAACTGCCAATCCCACACCTGCCCCCTCGCCCCCAGCAGTATCTCACTACAGCCAATCCCTTTCTTAGTATTATGATAATTGTTTAAGATCCCCTTATGGGTAAGAAGACATGATATTCTGTTCTTTATTTCAGTGATAGATCACTAAGTATGATATACTCTAAATCCATCCAAGTTGCTGCAAAGTCCATATGTTTGTCCTTCTTTATGGCTGCATAATATTCCAATGTGTATATGTACCACATTTCTTTAATCCATTCCAGCTTCGAAGGGCAGCATGGTCAGTTCCATGTCTGTGCTATTGTGAATAGAGCTGCAACAAACATGCATGTGCAAGTATCTTTTTTGTAGAATGATTTGAGTTCCTCCGGGTATATTCCCAATAGAGAATTCCTGGGTCATATGGAAGGTCAATTACTAGTTTTTCCGAAAGTGCTACACTGTCTTCCAAAGAGGTTGCACTAGTTTGCATTCCCATCAGCAGTGTAGAAGCATTCCTTTTTCTCTGCATCCTCGCCAGCATCTGTTGTTGTTTGTTTTATTAATGATGACATTTACAACAAGAACTACAAAACACTGCTCAAAGAAATCCAAGAAGACAAAAACAAGTGGAAAATATTTGTATGGGAAGAATCATATGGGAGAACCTGTTAAGTAAATGGTGCTGGGAAAACTGGCTGATCACATGCAGAAGATTGAAACAGGACCCCTACCTATCACCATACACAAAAATTAACTCTAAATGGATCAAAGGCCTAAATGTAAAACTTCAAACTATAAGAATCTTAGAAAATGCAGGAGACACCTGTATGGAAATTGGAACTGGCAACCAATTTTTGATCAAAACCCCAAGTGCCCATGCCATAAGAGATAAGAAAGAAAAGTGGGACCTCATCAAACAGACAAGCTTTTGCAAAGCAAAAGAAACCATCAAGAGAGGTGAGAGACAGCCCACAGAATAGGAAAAAAATATTTGCCAACTGCATATCTGACAAAGGTCTAACATCTAGGATCTACAAGGAACTCAAACATGTCAAAAGAAAAAAACAAACAGCCCCATTAAAAAATGGTCAAAAGACATGAATAGACACTTCTCAAAAGAAAATATTGGAACGGTCAACAGACACATAAAAAAGTGCTCATCCTCAAAATCATCAGAGAAATGTAAATCAAAATATATTGAGATATCACTTACCTACAGTAAAAATTTGCCCAATTTTTAATGGGGTAATTTTTTTTTCTTGGTAATTTGGTTGAGTTTTTGTTAGATTCTGGGTATTAGTCTTTTGTCAGATGTATATTTTGCAAATAGCTTCTCCAATTCCATAGGTTGTCTTCTTATTCTGTTGATTATTTCTTTTGCTATGCAAAGATTTTTAGTTTAACTAAGACCCACTTACTTATTTTTGTTTTTGTTGCATTTGATTTTAGGGTCTTAGCCATAAATTATTTGTTTAGGTCATCACTCAGAAGAGTTTTTCCTAGCTTTTCTTCTAAGATTTTTATGGTTTCAGATCTGAAACCATAAAGTCTCTAAACCACCTTGAGTTAATTTTTGTATGTATGGTGAGATATAGGAATCCAGTTTCATTTTCCTGCATATGGCTATCCAAATTTTCCAGCATCATTTGCTGAACCATGACACTTACTTATCAGTGAATTATGAGAGTAGAGTCTGAAGTCAGACTACCTGGGTTAAATTCCACCCATATGTACTCAGACATATGTACTCATATACAATTTATTTAACCTCTCTGTACCTCTTTTCTTATCATAGAGTTATTAATAATTAACCTCATAGAAGCATTGCTAAAATTAAATTTACATTAATTAGTGTAAAGAAATTGTTATAATGTTTAGTATATAGAGAGTATGTAATATATGCTAGATATTAATTTATTATTTAGTTGTTATTTCAAGACTATCCCTAAAATCAATTGTATGATTAATATGTTGTGAGATATATTATTAAAAATAATAAAGCAGAAGGATTATGAAGGTGGAGAAAACAGTCAGGAAAATGGTTGAAAATACTTCAAGTTCAACTTAGGCATGCATATGATTTAATACTAGATGAATCCATGTTACTTGGGGTTTTTTTCTGGTAATTTTTTTCTCTGATTACATCTAATCTTTTATTTCTTCTCTGCTTTTTTCAAGTTTAATTCCTTTGCTGAAATAAATCTCTATCTTGCATGTGTGGTGACTATTAAATACAACAATTGATTGCTGCTGTATGTTCTACTAATGAGCCGTAAGAAATTCTCTCTCCTGTCACTTTTACACAGCTGACTTCATTCACACTGCATAAATGAACACCTAAAAAAAATCAGTGTCAGTTTTTATTATTATGTAGCGGTCTTCAGATTACAGTTCTCAAACAGGAAAATTTATTTGTTGGTTAAAGTGAAAATTTAAAAATGATGAATTTCTAAAAATTGTATTTTAATCGCAACCTTTCAGGGAAGTAAATATTAGAGATGGCATGCCAAAGTGGAAAAATCAAAGCATGAGGCAGCAAGCTGAATGTGAATACCAGTTCCTTCTCTTTACTGGTTGTGTGAACTTGATGGAATATTTAACCTCATGGCGACACAAATTTTCTGTCTGTAAAATAGAATTTCTTTCCCACTAAATTCAGGTTATTCAGGGTAATAAGGGACACCATTTGCAACACAGTAGTGGGCAAGATATTTTACTGAGGGTAGGAATTAGAATGTGAAATAATGAAATACTTGAGATGTATAGTGGAGAGGGATGCAAAACCTCATTCCATGGAAAAATGAAATCTCTGGGTTTCTAAGTTGTTTTTGTGTATATATAACTGACTACTGCCACAGTCCAAGGTGATTTTTTGTTCGTTTTTGATTTTTTGTTTTGTTTTGCATTGGAAACTCACTTTGTCACTAGGCTAGAGTGCAGAGGCACTCTCACAGATCACTACAGCCTCAACATTCTGGGCTGAGGTGTTCCTTCCACCTCAGCCTCCCAAGTAGCTGGAACTTCAGGCATGTGCTACCACCATGTCTGACTAATTTTTTAATTTTCTATATATATATATTTTTTTTTTTTTTTTTTTTTTTTTTTGACATGAGGTTTCACCATATTCCCGGTTGATCTTGAACTCCTGAGTTCAAGAAATCTTCACCGGCCCAAGGCGACATCTTTTGGATGATGGTTCCCTGTGCTCTCTATATGCCTCTTAAGCTGGCCTTGTGTTATGACCTTGAGGACCATTGACCATTCCACTTTGCTCAATTTGCTTCCCTTCAATTGTCTACCTTCAATTTCTGATGAAAAATTGTTTAGCTCCACCCTAGCAGGACCCCTGACAAACCAATAGGCTCTCACTCAGAATCCACATCTCAGGGAAATGAGAATTTGGGAGTGTCCACTAAGTCCTGACCATTCAGCTCTATTCTCTTCACTGGTCTGCATTACCCCATTCTGTAGTGAGGTTCTGCCCAGGTTTTTCTTCCAGCATCCTAATTCACTCCGAAACAAGGTAAGCAGTCCATGCTTTCTGTACTTGCTTCACTTCATTAAACACATATCCAAAGACAGCTCCAATGACCATGCCTCTGAGTATGAACACTCTCATGTATGGGCTGACCCAGTGACTCACTTATCACTAATAAGTTTTGGCAGAGTGACACTATAAGACTTCTGAGTCTAGGCAAGAAGCCACATGGTGACTTCTACCCTGGTCTTTTAGAGTGCTTTCTCTGGGGTAAACAAGCCACCACATAAAAATATAAATACCCTAAAACTGTCCTGTGATGAATTCCAAACCAGCCATGTTGAGTGGCCACACAGAGAGAGATGCTCAACTAGCTTTAGCATTTCCAGGCATCAGACATTTAAGGGAAGAAACCTTTCGAATACTTCAGCCTCACTCATAATCTGATTGCAACCCCAAAGGAGAGTCACTAGGCTGAGCTAATTAGTTTCATGAACCAAGTGAATAATAATTCATTGTTGTAAGTCAATGTGATTTTGAAGCATATGTTCTATAGTAATAGATAAGCAGGATATCTTCTTTTGTTTAAAAGTCAAAGAGGAAAAATTAGAACACAAATCTGCTCTACTCACACTTCCATCTCTCTTATTTTTTCTCACATCTCTAGGGGCTATATATAGTATATTTGCAGTTGTCCTCATTGTGCTCATGGCAGTTGAGGCAGGGGGATTCTTGTATGTTGGGTTTTGTTTTATTTTGCTTGGATATTTTACCTAATAGTAAACTGCTTTCTCTTCTCTATACTGACAGTATCTAAACTGTTTTGATCTTATACTCCTCCAAATAAAAAGCCATGTTGAGAATTCATGTGCAAATGACTTATCAAGAAAAGTCAATTCCAAGAAAAAAATGATGATGAAATGTGGGAATCAGAAAGGAAAAGAGGAAGAAGCTAAGTAAAAATACAATCTCAGGAAAAGTCTTGGTCGAAGTGCTTTTAGAGTAGTCTTGCAGAGAAACCCTAGAGTGTAAATTATGCATCACGAGTTTATTCTGGTTTAAACCAGAGGAGCTGATTTTCATAATCCTGCTGTAGTCAGTCACTGACAAAGGGCTTCCTGGAGAGGTGGCAGTGGTAAGACAAACTCCAAAGACTTCTATTTTGGGTGCCAGCAGGCAAAGCCAACTGGAGGATCATAGTTATGTGTTGTTGAAAGAAAGAGGAAGCACATGCTAGAAACTGAAAACAGTGAAAGAAATCCAGGGGAATTTCACTGGGAAAAACAGTATCCACCATACCCCCTAATATATGTTGTGGTGGGAAACAGAAAATACATAAAAAGGCACTGCCTTAAAAGTGGCCTATCAGGTTGGATTGCATAAAAATAAGCCCAGAACAATTCTTTTACTTTTTCTTTTCCAGGTGCTACTAAAATGTCAGTTAAATTAAATACTAATCTAAGAAAAATGAGTAATCAGAAAAGATTCCTCCTCCTTCATCTTTTTTTTTTTTTACTTTTTCTTCTTCCTCCTCCTCCTTTGTCTTCCTCTTCATATTCCTCTGCCAAGCCAAACTGAAATATGAGTAATACATACAATATTCCAACAATTCATGTTAATTCCTGAAAACCTAATCGTTTTCTACCTTCTATATTAAAACTATGTCTCATAGGCTTACATGAGAGTCTTCTTATTGTTGTCATAAAAGGAAAAATCTACTGTAATACCACAATATAACTCTATGCTTATCAAGTACTTATCAATGTGAGATGACTACTATTTATCCCAGGATAATGTTTACTTACTTATCAGACATAAAATAAAACAATCGTTACATGCATAAACATGATTCAAGCTAATAAATAATAAATCAAAAAATGTAAAATATATTGACTTTAAAAAATATCTTTTCTTTTCTTTTCTTTTCTTTTTTTAGTTGGAGTCTCACTCTGTCGCCCAGACTGAAGTGCAGTGGCTGCTCCCGGCCACCGCAGCCTCGACCTGCTGGACTCCGGCGATCCTTCCGCCTCAGCCTTCCAAGTAGCTGGAACTATAGGCGCGCGCTACCACGCCCAGCTGATTTTTGATTTATTGTAGAGATGATGTCTCGCCAAGTTGCCCAGGCGGGTCTCGAACCCGTGGGCTCAGGCAATACACTCACCTCAGCCTCCCAAAGGCACAGGATTACAGGCTGAGTCACTGAGAAAAATGTCTTTTCTATCATGACAGTGTCTTGATATCAATGGCTATTATTTCAAGGCACAAGAGGTTAAAAGAGATGAACTGAAGACAAGATACATACTTAAGATTGTCTTTTTTTTTTAACCAACTCTTTGCCAGAGGTGAATTGATTGTCATCATTGCTGTACTTTACAATATAATCAAATGCATATTTATCCAAGAAATAGAAATATCTATAGGGAAAGAAATGCGGTTTCCCTCCACCTTTTTAGATTATTTGACTGGGCTATGAATTAAATTGACAAAAGATATACTATCAGAAGAAAAAACATATTTACTTACATATCTATGTATATGTTATGCAAAATTGTTTAGCTCAACCCTAGTAGGACCCCTGACAAACCTATAGGCTCTCATCTCAGAATTCACATCTCAAGAAAATGAGGATTCAGGTATGTCAATTAGATCCTGACCATTCAGCTCTATTCTTTTCACTAGTCTGCAACACCCCATTCTGCAGTGAGGCTTTGCACAGAGCTCTGCTCATAAACTCACTAATATGATTTGCTAGAATCTCATAGGTATTACTTGACTAAATGTTGCCTTGTTATGCAGATGAAAATCTTTTAGAGAATTAAAATTGTCTGGGGTAGCTCTCTTTCTCATGTAAATATTTTACTAACAAAATTAGTCAAAGAGAATGGAAGATACAGTCTAAAAATCCATCTCTCCATCCCTCTGAAATCAGGGGTGTATAGAGTAGGGCATAAATATAGCTTAGTGAAGAAAAAAGAAATTAGATGGTGATAAGAAAAAGAAGTTAATACAAACGAATCAGGGATGGGTAAGGAAGAAAAGTTGGTTAACAGGAATTAGGGAGGGGTAAGGAAATCATGATAGGTGAGGGATCTGGTGTCTCATTGTCTGGATACAGTGATCAGTGGATATTCAGTTTCTCGATACTATCTGGGAGCCCTGAAGACTGGGTTTCTGAGAAAGAAATTCAGATAAGACAAATGTAAATTTTAAGCTTTAAGGCCAAGAAATTCAAATTTTATATATATATATTTTTAAATGTTAACTATTAGTTCCACGGGGAAGTTGGACTGGTTTCAGTGCCTCCCTTTCTGTTTATCTGTTCCTCAGTCATGGGGAATCTGTTTTTCAATCTTTCTGACTGCTTTATGCTGAGGAGAGGTGTTGTGGAATAATGATGAAAAGTGAAAACATTGCACCTATAATTGGGAGTACTTATCAGTACTCGGTTGGCATCTGGCTTGTTGGAGCACCATGATCTGGATACTTTTATGAATAGTTTTGGAACAACACTTTAAGCTATACTGACAGCATGATTAACAACATAAACAATCCCAATTTAAAATACAGGTTTCAAAGGTACATTCTGATGCCCTGGTATAATTTTCCTTTTTGTGGGTAGCTTTCAGGTGAGTTATCTGAGCCCAGACAGATACACATTTGAATTTGGTCCGGTCTCAAAGTCCAACCCGGCATTATGTTATTTTCATTGTAGCTAATATAGACAGCAATAACCAAGGGATTACATATTTATCTGCTTCCTTATTAGTTTGCATTTCCTTATGTATCCAGTGAATGAACTCTGGGAGTTGCATCCATATCTAAATTCCATTAGTAACTTTTACCTTTAGTAATTGAATACAGCACTGCTGTAGCTCCATATGATGGGTGACCACATTGCCACCCAGGAATCACAGGTTAAACTAACAACAGGTGCATTATGGATTTCTTCTGACACATAATTTTTCTCTCTCCAGTTCTACATTTCTATCAAAGGCAAAATCATACCAAAACCAATTTATTTGAAAAATCAGTTCTAGTTTTAGCCTGGTTATTTGCATAAAGTGCAGCAAGAATTATTTTCCATATAGTCTCTTTTAAATGGCCTTGGCTGGAACTTTTTCTTTCTTTCTTTCTCTTTCTTTCTTTCTTTCTTTCTTTCTTTCTTTCTTTCTTTCTTTCTTTCTAGTTGGAGTCTTTCTCTGTCATGCAGACTGGAGGACAGTGGCATGCCCATGGCCACTGCAGCCTTGACCTGCTGGGCTCCGGTAACTCTTCCACCTCAGCCTTCCAAGTAGGTAGAACTACAGGCATGCGCCACCATACCTGGCTCATTTTTTGATTTATTGTAGCTGACCAGGCTTGTTTTGAACCCCTGGACTCAGGCATTCCTCTTCCTCTGCTTCCCAAAGTGCTGAGAATAAAGGCATGAGCTACTGCGCCCAGCTAAACATTTTCATTAGGAGTTTTGGATTCAAATTTTAAAAATCCTCAAAGTCAGAAACTAAGTAAACAACTCTCCATTAGATCGTGCTTATACTACTTGTACAAATTTCTTTCTTCACAATATCTCAAAATATCTTGAGGTTCCTAGGCCTCTTAAAAAGTGAAATTCTTTACTTATCTGTAAAATGACTTTATAAAGGAACTACATTAACAAAGTTAATGTATAAAGGCCAGTCTTTCTAAGAAGCTTTTATAGGCTCTATAAAGTCAATCTCAATTTCTCAAAACAGTCTGCTCATATTCAAAATATGTCTTTCCAGTCAAAGCTTTGGCAAAATAACAAGTGTCTCCAATTGTGTCCTGTTTTAAACGAACAAACAAACAAAAACCAGATTCTTATTGAACTTATGCAACTAACCATAGTGTCATATTGTTTACAAATAGTTTCTAAATCTGCAGAAGTCAGGTAGAGAGAAAGATGCCTCAAATTTTGTTTGCAAAGTATACTCTACTTAATTTTTAAAGGTTATGAATAGCTCACATAAAATAAATTGACTCTGAAAAACAAAACAAAAACAACCAGCAATGTTTCAAACAAAAAAATAATAAATATAATGGTTTCAATCCTCTATTATTTCAATTCATGCAATTAACTCTTGTTCTGCTCCATACTGAGCTAGCAATCTTCATTAACATATTAGCTTCCTGGTGAGAGTCCTGAAAGTTTTCTCTTTAGTTCCTCCCATGATCTTCAAAGTATTTAAAAATCTGCATTCACGAACCTTTTTAATAAGCTCCCCCAAAAGAAGCAGGTTTTGGACTATAGATTCTAAACTGCTTTTTTGAGAAAAATAAAAGTAAAAAAAATTATGACTGCTTAGGACAGCCATGGTTAAAGACAATTGAAAAGAAAATTTAGTTATTTCTGTGGCATACAACAATTTAACAGAAGAGCAGTTATTATTACTAAAGCATATCAGAATTGTAGGACTCTCATACAATTTTGTAACACATATTAATAATACATTTGTATAATTATGATTGAAAGAAAATTAAACAACATTTACTATTTTACAAGACTTTCCATATGATTTTAACATACTAAATAAGCTTAATGTTTCTTTAGAACTTCAGGGAATCTAAAAGTTAGTGTGAGGTCAAAAACTAAATTTAGAAATTGAAATTTTGCTTTTTGGAAAGTTTGTCAAATGTCAAAGTTTTAAAACAGCTGATATCACAAAGTAGGATCACAGGTCACTATAAAATTGTCATCCATTTACCCAAAATGATCATTTAAAAATTACAAAAAAACAAAGACCTTTACTCTCTGACAGAGAGAAGACTCATTTACCCCAACAATAAGACCTAAAAAAGACAACATAAGGTCAACTAAATCTATCTCTCTCCCCTTCTTTTTTCCTGCATTGTACTCCTTTTCCCTAGAGTTCATTCAAAGGCAAATAAAAAGATTTTATTATTTTTTATTAATATTACATAAACACTTTGTTCAGAAAAGAAACCAAATTTTACTTTTGCATAGTGTATTATTGATGCTAAATCTATTTTTAATGAAACCTTATAAACAAATCTAATTTTATTAAGCTTGACATAAGGTTATCATAAATATTTTATAACTTTTGCAATTTTTCTATTAAAGAGCTTCGAGCTCAAAGCCTTCAAGAAAACCCTGATATTCCAACTCACAGACTCAGACACTGGACTTGCAGTGTGCATTTGATATTAATGTTTAATTTATAAAAAATATCTGAAGTATTTTCATTCCTCAAAATCGGCACTTATAAAATTGGCACCCACCTCTTTCACAATAATCCCTGGACCTAGAAGAATTGAATCTTTTAAATTTCTGGGCTTGTATGACACAAGTAATTTATTTTGATTGTCACTTTCCCAAGTCTGAAAATGAGGCTTTGAAACTAGAAGACTAGTAGTACCAAGAACAGGAGTATAAATGGATCTTAATAACAGCATGCGAAGTTTCTGGTTACATAGAGCAATTTAGACATGCCAATAAAAGACATAAAAGCCAAAAGTACAGAATCAAGTTATACTGGAGGAAAACATTGCTTTTCTAGACTTTTAAAACAACATTTCAGCATCAGGTTATAACAGCAGTTATCACTGGAGGGGGGAAAATACAGGAACTGATGAAAATGTGGAAGGAGAAAGTTATCATCTCAGGACTTTTCAGGAGAGAAAACATTGTAAGCAATAAGACACAACAAAGTTGTGCTTCTGATATACAAAGTTGAAAATCTTTAAAAAGAAACAGACTATGTAATAAAAATCAAAACCTCTTGCACAAGATCATTTCTCATTAAAAAAGCACACTCCTTACCAAAAAATCCTTCCTTCTATCCATTTTTTTTTACATCTCTCTTATTTACTGTTTTTTTTCCCCTTTGTTTCATAAATAACCTTTCCAAGTTTATAATTTGGATCAACCTTTAGATAACTATTTAATTAGACGAAAAAGAATTTTTTTCAATAAAAACACATCTTGTTTGGCACATTTTATACAGAGAATTATATATTAGCTAGAATCCTTATTCTTAGTAACCTTAAATCTTACTGAAAAACTTAAGAAACAAGGTATCCTAAGCTGTTTATCAGGGATTAGCATTTTATAAGTGATAATAATCCACAATATTAAAAAAATTCCCATATTATAAAACTTTCTTAATTGAAAATGATACATATTTAATTAGCATCCAAAATAATTTCAAAATTTTAAATTACACAAAAAGATTATCTGCATCATTTACTTTATTTATATTTCATTCATTTTTAGAAATTTAGATTACTTACAAGAACTGACATATTAGACAAAGTTAGTCATTATTTCCTTGTTTACCATTTTTATACCTGTGCTTATTAGGAGTACATCTAAGTAGCAATCTTTCCAATAACTCAGAAGATTCAGCTGTCTTTATTAAACCAGCATTAAACCAGACTTCTTTGCCAAAAAATTCACACAAAGGTCATATCTTAATGGGTTAGCTTTATAGTCTTATAATTTGTTGCACCAAACCATGACACCTCAAAATATCTAGAAAGGAACAATGTAAAACCTAGAAAAGATTGTATATAATGTATTTTTGAAAAAAATATATTTTTTAATTCTATTCTTATATTACCAATAATCTTAAAACCAACTTGTTTTTTTAAAGATTTACTCAACTCTCTTGAACTTAAAAAAATGCTTGCATTTATTCACTTAATTTATGAGTGCTCTTTTATTTATAAGCAAATTTGGTAATCCGTGTACACAGCACATAAATATACATACACATGAACACAAAGATCAAATACCTTTTACCTCCAAACACCACCCATGAGATAGCAACACAAACTTACTGGTTTATAAACATGTTCTCATGACCAGCTGAATTTTATCTACCCTGATATCCAATGAACATTGTTTTGGGTAAGGCAATTTCTAAGACAGTTTTATTTTTAAAGGCCAAATTCCCCCAGATTTCAAGGAACACTGGGGCCAAAAGATACCACAGAAGAACATTGTGTACTAATCAGACCTAACCCTATGTAGAACAGCAGCATAAAAGCCTGGATACATGGAATTTTATCCTGCTTTCTCATTCAAAGCCAAAATGAATTCAATTTTAAGACAGTACTACAATTCACAGCCCTATGGAGAGTCAAAACTCTAACCTCCACAGGCTTCAAAGAATACTGGAGCCAAACACCATTAAAAAAGAACATCATTTTTTCTTTGTTCTACTGACTCATAACCCAATTTTAAAGAATGTATCCAAGGGGCTGCATTCTGGGATTGAATTCTGATTTCCCCTGACTATATTAACACACAAATAAACAATCATCAAAATGCAATCTAACTACAGGATCAACTAACAAATCCTGAGAGTGCTTTCCCTTTCTCAGTTAGTTGGGTTGGTTCAAACTTCAAGTAGAAACTCCTTTGGAATTCCCAGATTTAGAAAAGTAGATTCTATTTTTTGGTACCCACAAAAGACTCTACCCAGATGCAGATGTCAGATTTCAAAGGCTGTTATTCCTAGACAATCAGGAATGTGACTGTGGGATGTCAACAGCAGGACCAGAGAAAGAGACTGAAATTCTGGTCCATGACACTAAGTCAAAAGCTAACTATCCCAGTCAATGAACCAAAATCTGTTATCGAAATGCCAGGAATTTGGTCAAGATCCCATTACTCACCTCCCAGAAAGTTAGTCACTGAGACAATTATCCTCAGGCAAGAAGGCTTTTTATTCAGGTGATGTCAGCTGAGGAGAACAGGAGATTCCATCTCAAATTTGTCCCCCATTCCTATGCAGTGAGAGGTTTATAGAGTGGGGCAGGAATGTGACTACATTCAGGAAAACAGAAATGAGGGAAGGGTAAAAAAGATAAGATGGTACACAGGAATTAGGGACGCTAAGGAAGAAAAGCTGGTCAATGAGAATTGGGATGTTAAGGAAATCATGATGGATGAGGAATGTGGTGCCTCATTAACTGAATGTGGTGCTCTGGTGAGTTTCAGTTTCTTGATGATATCTGGGAGTTCTGAAAGTTGATTTTCTGAGAAAGGAACTCAAATGAGATAATTGTAACTTTCGAACTTTAAGATCAGGAAGGTCAATTTCTGTTTACTGAGAAAAAAATTATAACTATTAGTTCTATGCAGAAGTTTCAGTTTGATTGAAATGATAGGATATAATCTGTAAACTCATTTCACAAACACATTCTAAATATTTCACAATATGCTAAAGATAAACCAACTGGTGAGGACATCATTGCTTATTGTTGCAGAGCACTTATGATTTCCTTGGAGTAGCTCATGAAACACAGAAGACAGTTGATCCCCTAACATCAATAACAGAATGGGAATACCTTCAAAGCCTGTACCTAAAAATTAGTAAAGTATAATGTCTTACTTATTTTTAATATGTGTTAATTTAAATATTTAGGATTTACTATTTTCTTCCTACATACCCCAACCGAATTGTCTTGTATAATCTCCAGGGTTTATGTATTTTATTTTTCTTTTTTATTTGTACCATCTTTCTTCTTAATTTCAGCCAAACTATAAGTAGACAGACATCATCGTTGTAATGCCTCCTATGTTCCCCTCTTACTATCTTAGCTTCCTCTAAAATACTCTCTGAATTTGCCTATTTTAGATATTTCATATAAGTGGAATCATAGAATATTTGTTCTTTTGTGTGAGTCTTTCTTAGACCTGCAGTAACATTGTATTTCATTTATTTACTTAATTTATGAGTGCTCTTTTATTTATAAGCCAATTTGGTGATCTGTGTACACCGCATGTAAATGTACATACATACACATGAACAGAAAGATCAAATAGCTTTTACCTCTGAACACCACCCATGAGATAGCAACATAAACTGGAATTTTTCTTTGCTTTTCTGGAATGATACATTTTGTTGCCTTTTTGCCAAAAGCCCCAACTGCCCCTTTTGCTCCCATTTCCAAAAATGCTTGCTCCTTTTTTAGATAATCATGAACCTAATACTTTGTAATATCTATGTAAAGTATACTATAAAAATACACGTGTATGCACATATAAGTGGAATTTTTCACTATCTGAAAATATCACCAATATATACCTCTTATGAAGTGAATTAATTAAGAGAAAAATTTATTACTTATAATATTAATTAACAAGATATCATATTTAACTCAATTTGCATATCTTACTGGAAGCTGAAACATGCCAGTTGAGCAATTGTCTTAATTAATAGTTGTTCACTGAACCGTAGTACATTGCTTCATAAAGAATTAAGATAGACCACTGACTGTTTAATTCTCTTCAGTTTTGACGAGTTACAAATCATACTAAACCACATTAAAGTAATTATAAAGTTATACACTCATATATCTACAAATATATAAAATTATAACTGTTCATTTAAAAGAAAAAAATTAAAATAATTACTTTTATGTTTTATTTTAAAGGAATACAAGCAAAGTATCTCTTTCTTCTGTAGGAGTTTTATTTAAAAAATTTATTCTGTCAACTGATTTGTCTACTTTAGAAAATGCTAAGCAATTAATTATAATGAAATTACTGCCTGTTTGCTTAGAAAATTTGACAGTAAATTAGCAAAGAGAAGCAAGAGTTGGAATTTAGAATACAAAATTTGTTTAAAAACTATTTTTTCTGAAGATGTGTGCATAACATGTTATCAGATAATAACCAGATAAAACTGGAAGTAAACTTATATGGTTTTCTGTGGCTTTTTTTTTTTTTTAATTTTTTTAACCAAATACTCAGAAGATGTGATTTGGATTCTGTTTTTAACAGTAGCTTCAGTGATTTGTTCTGGGTTTCTTTGGAAATTTCTAACATTAAAGAAACAGAGAAACACATAATTTCTTCAGTGGTGTGAGTTTAGTTATGATCTGTAGGCAAGAAAACTTCCTACCTTCTGGTTTTGATAATTGCATCTACTAAATAAATTGACAGTAGATAAAGGCATACAAACTTATGTGCATGAGGCATGGGGGCATCATGGGAAAGAAAAGTGAGTACCCAAAAACCCAGTGAAATCTAGAAACTTATATACCTTTTTCATAGTGGAGAGTGGAGGGGAAAGATAAGCAATTTAGGGGAGAGTAAATAATATGTGGCAAAAATGAATGGGTCCAACAAAGGATAGGTGATAGTCCATAATAAAGACTGTGTGTGTATGAGGATAACCTTCAGTCTCTTCTTTTTTTTCCCCCCTCCGCCCCCCAATCTCTTCTTCTGTGGTACAATTAATCTTCCCTAGTTGATGAGATTACTGGGAAGGACACTTGTGAAAACTGCATTCTTTCTGTTATTAGTAAGAAATGGGAACTTCAGAGAAAAATTCCTCTCTGTGCTTCAGGCAGGGCAGGAGAAGGTAAGGGAAACCCTGGTTCTGAGGCTGCTTCTGAGATCTTCCAATCTATAGTTTAAAAAAAACTCACACACCAGATTATGATTTGAGGTATTGTCTGAGCTCCAACAGGAAATTGCATCTTCACAACTTGTGTCAACTTGTTGGCTTCTGCATTTGTCACTGTGATGGAACTCTTGGTGGCCTCTAGAGAATGCCCCAACTATGAGTCTGTTCATAACACTCTTATTTACTCAAATATAGCAGTGAATAGTCATAGTGTTTACTCTGGCAGCAAATTTGCTAAATATTTTTTTCATGAATTATCTCATTTATTCCTGATAATCCTTCGAGGATTATAATCAACATTATTTTCTTTTTAAGATGAAGAAACTAAGCCTCAGAGGATGTTAAGTGACTTTTCAAAGATCACACAAGTATGATTTCCAGAAAGCCATTTGGTGAACAGATGGTTTCTGTCAGACATCAGGATCCTGGTGCCAATGGTTATCGAAATGATAGTGCCAATGGTTACTAACCTTTCTGCAATAACTTCTCCACTTCAAAATATGGTATGCTTTTGTGCAACTAATGTCTGTTTAGATGTATGAATGATGTTACAAACTCTTCTATTTTTATTCTCTAAGTTCATAAGCAAGCTGTGAAAAAAGATTGCACTTTTTTCTTAAAAATCAATATTGATGCTTTTTCACTTGATTAATAAAATATCCTCAATCATTTTTTAAACATATTAATCTATTAGATGCACCATAATCTTGGCACTCAAAAATATATTTTCTAAACCTCTAATTGCATATATACCCTTCAAAATATTTCTACATTACATAATATTTTCACATAAAATACATAATATAGGGATTTCCTCCCTGTGGCTGCCTCCTTCCCCTTGCCAAATAAAATATAATTTTTTTTTATTGATGTGTAGACCCAGTCATAGATCCACATGCAAAGTTTTGATCTTCATTCACTCTGTTTATTTGTTTAACTCCTTCCTAAAATTGATCTCTTATGTATGCCAGACTTCTAACAGGCCTTATCTTTCTGATCCAGCAATGATTCACAACACACCCTAACAGCAGTCAACCAGTAAGACCTTAGGGAGATGATAATGGGGATGAGAGAATCAGGTTAGCACTGAAGTAAGTGATGAGACAGAGAAAAGATTGCCCAGAATGTAACCCTATGAGGTCTCAGAACATCACTGTGGGAAAATGCATTTATCAGAACTTTTTTTGTAAAACAATATCATGTGTGCTTGGAAGGAACAATTTTAAAAGCTGCCTGGATTTTCTGGTAGAGGGTGGGGGTAAGGAAGCAACACTCCTTCAAAGAACCTGCTCTTAACTAAATTATTTGGAGGATAATGTCATGTAAATGGACTGAAGGTGGTTCTTGTATATTGGTCTAAAATGGCTCCCATACTGTTCACTTTTTCACCGTAGGCAGGCTAGGACCATTAACCCATAGTCAGCAGGTGCCAAACTAAAATTCTCATAATCTAATTGCTTTAAAAATAGTCCAAATAACATTTTAAACATTTAGAACCTCCTATTTTACATACCTGTAAAACTTCACCCAACATCTGTTAATCATAGATAAACAAATATCACAGTTGTAAACGACTTCTAAATGCTGCTGTCCTTGGAGATCTCCTACCAGAGACTTCCCACCTTCCTGGAGAGTGATGTCACTCAGCCCCATAGCTCCTTCTCAGATTCCCCCTTCTCCCCAGGGAGTTGCTTGCCCTATTCCCCTTCTAGATAGTGGTCTGGAGTTGCAGTCTCTAGAAGGTTTCTTGCTAGGAGGGACTTCTTCTCTCAAACAGTCTGACTACCCAATAAATCTTGTATGTCACTGCCTCTTATGATCTTGTCTCTTCCTTAATCAACCTTAAAATTCTTAAATTTATCACAGATGACTCCCATAACCTAAAGTGTATTTGTATTTTCTAGTGGGGATTAAGAAAAAACCAACTTGGGATCAGATCCACATTCCTTGGATCCGTAATAGAAAAGAAACATATTCCACCTCTCCCCATGAGTCCTTTAACCTTTTCACCAAATAAACACTTAACTAACTTTTGAAGTAGCTATTAATGGAGGTCACCACATTGACTCTTCTAAGGCAGTGAGTAGGAAAACTGAGGGCAGTAGGCACTTTGGAGGAAATGACAAGAGATCAAAGATACTAAACACAGTCAGCTGCCCAAGCATTTTCAGCAGGGTCAGCCTAGTCTGTGGTATGGGTCCAGTGGTGAAATTAAACTAGAACTTTTTTGTTTTATGCCTTAGTTTCTTTTTTATTATCCTCATAGACCTAGTGTTAATAAGTTTCTTCTGCATATTTTTGGTTATGTCAGCAGCATCATTTACTGTGGAGAAACTGCCACTCTGTCTACCTCTAATTTTGCTTACGTAGATGACTTATCTGCTGTTATGTGCAATAGGTAACAAAGGCAAGTAGTCTTTCTCTCTGACTGAATGAAGCCTTTCTTTCTAAGTACACTAGAACAAAGATTGCAGAACTATCTTCTCAAAGAGTGAAGCCTATTTTTCTCAAATTAAGGACTTCTGGTTAAAAGGGGAAAGGAGTAGTTTCACTTAGAATAAAACAGAAGAGTTTATATGGTGGAAGGAACTTATATTATAGAAGACACTTAGGAGAACTCAGAAAAGTTTGGCAGAAATTAAATGATTCATCTAACTTCATTTATCATGTATTCACCTTTGGCTCATGGCACATTCCCAGTAAATGGTGACATTGGAAAACCAATTTAAATGCATTCAGAATATTTACATATATTTTAAATAACTGTGAAAACATGTTGGTAATTAATTTTAGTTACTTTTTTTATCCAACTTTTATATATATATATAAATTTTAAAAAGTTGACCAATGAATTAGTTTTCTGCCATTTGATATCTGCTATAATATATTACACATATAAAACACTAATGTATTATAGAAGATATCAAATGGCAGAAAACTAATTCATTGGTCAACTATGTTTGAAATTAAAGAAGAAAGTAAACACTTAAAACATATCTTGAAAATGACTGTATGTGGGCACAGAAACTGAATCTCAGGGCATAAGTGGAACAGATGAGATAAAGAGCTTTGGCCACATCAATAGCTGAGATGTTCAGACCTTTCTCCTGTACAAAAACCCATACTACATGGTTTTAGATGCTATGTTGTAACATGGTAAGAAGGTGCATCGACTGTACCAGGGAGATGCTGCCTACAATGAGCTTGTTTAGACAGAGGATCCAGAACTTCCAGTAGTGACCAAGATGGAGGAAGCCCACTATAGCCCATTTGGTATAAAACACAGAAAGCCACTCTGAAAATAAATTGTAGTCTGATTCCAGAGGGACAACAATAAAGTCTTAGTTGTTTTCTCACTCCTTTGACTTGAAGGCAGGTCAAATTTAGAAACTTAATCACAGGCCTGAACATCTAAACACCCAAGAGAATTCCATCCTTGGGACTGGAGAACTGAGAAAAGAAGACTTTGTGAGCTTGTGAGTGTGGAGGAAATCCCTGTTGTTTCTCTCTCTCACCCTCTCTCTGGCTCTCACTCTTGTTCTCTCTCTCTTTCCTCTTCTGATTCTTCCCCAAGTTCATGGAGTTGCACAGCTGCAGTTGTGGTGGCTTGCACCTAAAACTCAAGTGAAAATAATTTATCTGTGTAGAGGAAACAGGAAAAAGGATCCCTGTGATACAAAAACTATTGAAAAATCCCTGATTTTTTTTTCTCTCTCTCTTTAAATACTTAGCTAAGGATGGGGTCAGCAGGTGGAAATGCACAATAATGTGGTAGGCTAAAATGCTAACAGAACATCTGACTTGTCAGAGAAACTGAGAAAAAGGATGTCTGTGAATCTATAAGTGTGAGGAAATCCTGCTAAGGAGACATATAGAAAAGGGGATCCCCTGATTCTGCTTATAAACCTATACAAGTCTCAGGCTCATCCTCAAACTTTATGCATGTATGTAATGCATCCAAGAATCATAACAAAGGCTTTGAAAATTGAACTAGAGTATAAACTACCACCTAAGTCACAAAGAGCATTCCAGGGCAGAACCAAACAGCAAAGCAAAGGTTTCGAAACCTGACTCTACAATCTAAATAAAGTGAAATACAATGTGTAGTCTAAACCTAAGTAGGCATATCGCCAGTGAAAACAATAACAAAACTGTCAAAACCAAGAGCTAAAGAGTATAGGAAACAAATTATACTTTCATACATTGTTGATATACATGCACTTTTGAAAATAGCTTGGCAATTTAATATAAATGTATATATACTCTTACCATATGACCCAGCAGTCCCATTCCTAAGTATTTACCCATATAATGCACAAATTTTTGTTTATACAAAATTTGTTTAGGAGCTTTGCTCAATATCACCAAAATAAGCCAATGTTCCTTAATCAGGGACTGGATAAACAAATGGTGGTATGCCCATAAGTGAAATATTACTTTACAATAAAAAGTAACAAACTATGAATAAATAAATGAATATGAAACATTGTATGCTACGTGACAAAATCTAGACTCAAAATTCTATATACTGTATGAATTAATGCACTTGAAATTTTGGGAAAAACATAGCACTGCAGAAATCAAGAACAGATTAGTGTTATCAGACATTAGAAAGAAGTGAAGGATTTGACTGTAAAGAAATATCTTGAATAAAATCTTTTAAGTGATGAAATTGTGTTCTTTCTTGTTGGTGGTATTGATCACATTACTATTTGTGAAAACTCATAGAACAGTAGACTAAAAAGAGTAAATTTTACTTTATTCATTTGAAAAATTGGATAAATATAGGTTAAAACTAGTACTTTGTATTAAAAAAAGAAAGTAAAAGAATAATAAGATAAACTAAACTTTTCAAATACTATCTCCAAATGCCAAACTAAATTGACTGTTTAGGACCAAGTTGGATTGTCTGCCAAGCCTGAAACTCTAATTTAATAGTTGATATAGTGAGGTTGTTAACATAAATTCAAAACAAAGCAAATAGTGTCATTTCAGCAAGTAAGAGAATGTGACTTTGAACTCTGTCTTTGCCTTAGTACTTTTTTACTAAATGAAAAGTACTGACAGGTGGAACTGTAAGTAATTTGATCCCTCTCAAAGTTTCTGCAAAACGGTGTTTAATTTTCATTTTATTTTATGTATTTTATTTTTATAAATGACCAAATAAATGAAAGAAAACCAGAATTGACTAGAAATAAATCATATCTTGATGATACTTTCTAAAATCATTTTAGGACCATGTTTAATGTATGCTCTGTTACACTGTTAGCAATGATCCTTTCCTTAAACTCCATGAGCTGAGGAACTAATTCTCCACCTGCAGGAAGTTTGGGTGGCTCTTAGCTGGAAATTTCCTTAAGTTAAAGAGATCTACCTCGCCTAAGGTCATGACCACTTCCCTAAAAAAGGCCATATGTAACGAATGAGCAGTAAGGAAGTTTAAAGACTGACCCCCTTGCCACAGATCAGAACAACTGTGAAAGACTCTTGAGCCCTTGGCGTGGTGTCAGCCTATGCTTTGTGGCAATTGCATCAGAGTTGAGCTTCTTCCCTTTACCTCTTTTCTGTTTTCTCTTTGTTTTGTTTTGTTTTTTAGTGTTCCCGGATGTTGATCTCAAAAGTAGTCACTAATACATTCCCTAAATGTAAATCTCCATGTCAGAGTTTATTTCCCTAGGCATCTGACTTATAAAGTTGATGCCAGAAAGAGTTTGAGAAAATAAATTTTAAAAGGAGATATTCGAGTTGGATGACCCTCTATCCAGTCATCAATGAGGAATCCAGCTGAGATGGTATGTGAAATGCTGATAGTCCTGGCATGCTGCAGTGATATGACTTTACAACTTCACAAGTGGAAGGAAATTCACTGGCAGGTGCAATGCTTCAAAAACTGTAGAACTGGATGGCGTATTCAATGTGCTGGAGAAAAACAATGCAAGACTGAGGATGTCTAATAATCAATTTAACATTATAGTGTGAAAATCCTGGCAGCATATGAAGAGATTCTTAGCTACAATAACTGAAGTGTTGAAAAAGCTAAGGATGAAGATCATATCTTAACCTTTATAGACAGGAAAGAGAACTTGAGAGCAGGTTGAATTTCCAACCCTGGGAGGTCTGTTATGTTAAGGCGAGGTCCTTGATTAGGAAGAAGTGAGATCCTTAGGCTTGGGATAGGAACATCTACGTTGATGCATTTGAAATTTTAAAATACTAGATTTGTTTTAATGCTTTGACTTTCACTGATAGCTCACTCCTCTTTGTTAAAGATTGTCACTCCCCAATGCTCAGAAATGACAGAAATGATTTTTGTCTTTGCAAAAAAATACATAATCCATTAAAATGGCTACCATTATCTCTCAATATCATCTGACCAGAAAAGTCCACAGAAAAAGACCACCCTCAAAGGGGTTACAGAAGTTAACCAAAAATATGGTTAGGCTCTCATGGACCATGCATGGATTGGAATCCAAGTGTACTGAATTAAGGAATATTTATTTTGGATAAAAACTGCTTATCAACATTTGGACACTCTTCCATAATACAGAATTTCACACCCTAATAGGGACACAAGAAGCAATGATAATTGTTACTAGGATAGCTCTTAGCAGCCTGAAGAAAGTGGTAAACTTTATTATGTGAAAGAAAAGTGTCAGAATTCTTGTCAAAAATAGTGAAAGAAGGGCGTCAAAAGGTTCAGAGATGCATGCTAGAGGGATGTACTAAATAAGGCACCAGATAAGTGTTACATGTGTGATCAGAGGACACACAATTTACCAATGACACAATGAGAAGGACAATAAAATCATTGAGAAGCTCAGTGGTGGTAAACTTTTGTAAGACAGGGAAGATGATGGAAGATGCTATCATAAAACCGAGTTCATTGATAGCAATGGAAATTATAGGATCCCAAATAAAGGATAATTGGCAGCAGTGCTCAATCATAAGAGGGAATGTGTGCACAATTGTATTATAATAAACAGCAAAATCAAAGTGACAGCTAGGAGACCTTGATCAGCAGAAAGCTTTGGGGCTCCTAGGGGTAAGATAAATGGTCAGACAACAAAATGTTTCTCATTTGTAATAATAAAATAAATCAAAGACAAATGATCTGAAGCATGAGGGCAGTTGTCTCAATAAAATGTTACAATAGCTTGTCTATTTTCAGGATCTGAACCAGATATCAGTCAGGAAACCAGATTTTTACTGGCTTAAAAAAGAAGTCAGGTTCTGATGATGAAGGACTCTGCAACACTACAGCAAGTATATATAGTAATGACTCCCCTTGCTTTCCTCCAAGGCAACCTGTGGCAAGGACCCACTTCATGGACCTGTGTTCTGCTTCTGCATTAAGGCAGGCATTGTGCTTGGTTTAATGTTCTGCTGTTACCATCCTGAAATTCTTAATTTTATCTTTGATTCTCTGTTTTGTAAATACAGTCCTACTTAACAGAGACTGTACATGTGATCAGTGGAGATTAAATATGCACAACATATGTGCTCTCTCATTCTTGTCATTTCATTTGTGCATAGTAATGTAATGCTCCATGAGCAGAGAATTCTGGTGGCCACAAAAATAATGGCTATTCAGTGAATCTCAGAGCAAGTATATCTTACACTTATGACTAGAAAAACAGAGGCCTTGAATCGTCACATTTTCCATGTGAATCAAATTTACTTTGAACTCAGAAAGAAGGCAGTTACATTCTCAGAAACACAAATGGCCAGAGAACCCTATAAACTCTTTTCTTATTTTTATTATTTGCCTGTATTAGTCATCCACTTCTGTGGACAATAGTGGTACAAAAGAAAATAGAAAAACAGAGCAACCTAAGTTTCTATCCTTTGGTCATTTTTTTCCTCATAGTAACCTGAAGGTAGAGAGTGTTGGTAGAATATTTGCATATCAAGATGTAAAACAAAAGTAGTTGAGTTAGTTTTATGGGGCATCTCCACTTTTTTTAAAAGAATGAAAGGCATATGCATGTATGAGTTACAAAATATGAAGTGTGTCATTATGATGATTCCTCATATGAATTAAACATTCTTATAATTGCTATTTAAACTGGCATTGCACAACATAAAGATGAACCCCAAAATGAATGATAATAATGTAAACATTACTATTTTTTTTACTTTAGAGCATTAAATAGCAATTTTTTAAAAATGCCATGACAAGTCCAAAGTAAAGAACACATCCCATAATGATGAAGAAAGAAAATTACCTGCTAAACCTTGTCAGATACTAGAGGCAATATATTCTTCACTTGAGAAAACTTCAAACCATACTCTAAATAATATGAAAGACTTCCAGCCTTGAAAAGAATCCAGAGCTATATGTGGAACATACAGCTAGAAAGGGCATAGTTTCAAGTTTTTGGTAACCTCCAATAGAAGAATTACAACACAGACCTATAGATTCAGAATTAACTTTCATGGAGAATGACAAACATTTTGAAAAACAGCTCTTTGTGAGCTGTTGAGCCTATAAACAATGGAGACAATATTTAGACAGAATTGCCCATCAACGGTTATATTCCGCCAGAGACATCAAGTCAATAGTACAACAAAAATGATAGATTAGGTATGACTAAGAGCATCGAGAGAGTTGTGCACACATAAATGGGATGGTGGTCCAGACCCCCATGGTACCCACCTTTCTTAAGCCAGTCTTTTCCTCAGTTCACATATGTGGGCTTATGGGTGATCCCTTAAAACAAGCTGATGAAGGAGGAGAAAGCCAAAATTGGGTTCAAGAACAAAATTTAGTTTGGATTAATCTTCTTAATGGAGAGAACTTTGAGTCGTGGTCCTGATAAGCCATGTAGTATGAAAAGAGAACTAGCTTGTGGTAGAACTGTTATCAACTTTAGGGGAGTATCAATTAATCTAGTTGCTTAGTCAGATGCTTGGAACAAAACTCATTAGTAAATCAGAAATAAAAAAGATCTTGTTAATTGTCACGTGAATACATCTATGGGAATGGATGAATACATCTTTGCAGCAGTCAGCCAGCAGATATCAGCAGCCTTTGTCATTGGCTATGTATGGAAAGAGATAAACAGAGCAGGATAGTGACAGGGATAAAGGCTATGCATGGTGCTAACAGCCTGAAGTCCACTCAACAAAGTTAATCAAACTACTCCTGATAACCAAATGTTCAGCTTGCAAACAGAGACTTCAGTTCAGTTCTGCCTGTGGCAACGTCTTTTGTGAGTTCTAACCAGTAGCTTGGTAGTGGGTCGATTACATTGAGCCCTCTCAACCTGTAAGGGGCAGTGATTCATCTTAACTAGAATTTACACACATGTTTTCAAGGTAAGACTTTGCCTTATGTGCCTTATGGCCTCAGTCATCATACTATCCAAGGTTTTACAGAGTGCTTGACCTAATGACATAGGATCCCATATAATATTCCATAAAGTGCAGTCTATAGCAAAGACAGTATGACGGTAACCACATAACCATAAAATACACTGACTCCTATCATGTATTGCACCAACAAGAAGCTGTTGGCTTGATAAAATAATGAAATATTCTATGGAAGGCACAGCTGTAGCACCATCTTGAAGATAGCATCCTCCTGAAAGGATAGAATACCATGTTCTAGAACACAGTAACACTATAAATCAGTGATCCATAACATGCTTTCATGTCTCTTTTATGTAGAATAAACAAGTCCAGAAAAAACAAAAGGCAGAAATAGGTATGGTTCCACTCATCAGAACTTCTAGTCATCTATTTAACATACCCGGAACTGAGTTCTGTAGGTTACTCACAGGACTAGGTTCCCAGATAGTGAACAGTTTTATGAGAGGGCATGATAAGTCTCATGTTATATTTATTTTAGGCTCTGACTGCAGTCTGTTTTTCTCAGGACCCTCATGTCAAGAGACCACCAGACAAGAGACCACCAGACAAGAAAAGAGTTGGCATTCTGAGAGAAGTAATTAACTCTGACCATCAGAAGGAGGCAAGTCAAAGAAGTGGGGGCCAAGAAGATTATGTTTGACGACTAGGTGATCCCTTGTTGTGATGCTAGCCCAATTTTTGACAATAAACAGACAAAAGCAGCAGCCATGGTCTGAGCAGACCACAGTGACCAGTGACTCAGATCTAACAATTATAAAATTCTGGGTCATTCTAGTAGGTAAATCACCTAAATTAGCAAAACCTACAAAAAGGGTGAGAGGAATTATAATGGGTAGTAGAGGGTAGAGAAAAATAATATTATTTGCAGCCTCAGAAAAAGCTATAGCAGGGTAAGGATAGATGGTCTGTAGTTTATCGCACTAATCTTTCTTATGGTGTGCTTTTCCTGAAAAAGTGGCACATCAAAATCCTGAAGCAACTCTGAACTTAAACAATACACATGGAACTGCACAGCGTGTGGAATGTAGTGGATGCCTTGGTGAGCCATGCAGATTACCCGCCCCACCCCTCAGGTCTGAAAGACTTATTTTCCTGGCCCTGGGGAGTGTTGCAGCTAATGTATCTCACCTGAGTTCCTCTCAGATAATCACCATTAGCTGAAGAGAGCACTTCATTCAGGGTCAAGTTCTCTTCCTGGGGGCAGTCCAAATCAAATATCTGGCTACTGCGGGGAATATAAGCTTGCCTCCCTTTCTTTGATTAAAGATAACTCTGAAGGGACATCCCAGCAAAGGAGTTCCCTGCACTGTCAGCTGAGACCTTTTATGACTGCACCCCCCTCTGCTCAGTTGTACTTCTTTTGACCCCCTATTCTGTACAATAAACTGCCTGCAAATCTGTGTATCAGAATCTGTTTCCTGGAAAATCTAACTTGTGCTCATATCTCTGGTATTCAAAATCACTGCTGCAAATTTCGAATATGAAGCAAACAGTGGAAGTAATATTCTACAGATCTATAGATTGCCATAGCGTCATCCAACCATAGAGAACTATAATTTTGATATAAAACATTTATCATCACATATAAAAATCCCAGACAATATTGTAGCTAAACTGAATTACAAGACAAATAAATTCCTTTACTCATCATTGATTTAATAGTATAAATAATATGGGAGCTGAGGAAAGTTCCACTTATAGGCAGTGTAAATGAAAATGAATAAAGAATTTCATTCATTACTTTATGAGATGTCAAATTAAAAGGCTGAAGGAAGCACTAAATGAACTGAAACAGGATGAAAAGAAAACAAAATTCCACACAAATTTTTCATTGCTGGTCACATAAACATAGTAGGGATTATCAGAACTGGGTGTTATTTAACAAGTTAATCATAAGGAAGCAGAAATTGGTGAACATTAATTGCATTTGCATTTGATACAAGTGATCATGTTAAAGTAGCTAAAATCATTTCCTTAGATATATCTTCCCTTTATGTCCAGGTTATTTATTTGGCCATTGTATCACTGGAATTTCTCTCTGCTAAGAATCTTATCAACTTTGTTACTTCTGAATGTTCTCCTAGAGTAGCTTCTTCTCCAGCACAATTCTATTTTTATTATTAGATTAGGTCTAAATTGTATCAGGCATAAATCAAACCTAGTCGTAATTCAAACCACTTGAATAATTACTTTAGCTGGGACCCCATAAGAATTTTATTTCACGGTCATTCATAATCCAAAGTTTTTACTTTTAACTAAAAAGCCTTCTTTCTTTTAATTACAATTCTACTAATATTCTTTTAATAAGGTTTCTCCATCTCCTGGACACACAAGGCAAATTGCCTGCCTATCTAAGATACTTGGACTTATATGAGAAAAAGAATAAGGACAGGGAATTTCTTTTGTATTTTGATTACGATTCCATCACGTTAATGGCCAAAGTTATTCCAAAATCAAGCTACATAAAATACTTTACGATTGTGCTCAAGGTAGCCCAGGTTCTTTTCTAGCTCTAACTTGAGTAAATTACTTACATTCTCTCGTCTCTTTCTCTGTAATAATAATTTTTAAAAATCACAATTGTACTAGTCCACCTTAAAGATCTAGTAGCGAATACATATTAGTTAATATGAATGAATGAGTCCTAAATCCATATCATCAGTAAATAAATAAACTGTTCAGCTGACAAGTCAGCCAAACAAATGATTATAACTCAGCATTCTCATCATTATACATTAAGTTCCTAGACTCTTTTTAAGTGAAGTAGAAGAGTACAATTATTTCTTTTTCTTTTTCTTTTTCTTTTTCTTTTTGAGTTGGAGTCTCACTCTGTCACCCAGGCTGGAGTGCAGTGGTATGCTCACGGCCACTGCAGCCTCTACCTGATGGACTCAGGCGATCCTTCTGCCTCAGCCTTCCGAGTAGCTGGAATCACAGGGGGCGCCACCGCATCCCGCTAACTTTTTGGTTTATTGTAGAAATGAGGGCTTCTCATGTTGATCAGGATGGACTTGAACTCCTGAACACAGGCAATCCTCTCACCTCTGCTTTCCAAAGTGCCGGGATTACAGGATTGAGCCACCTTGCCCGACTAACAACTAATTTTCAAGGTCATGACCAGCATAATAAAACTATCTTTGTTCTTTGGATTACAAGATGTGATTTGGATGTGAACTTCAGTAATAAGAATCAGCATATGTTTCCTGAGGTCCTCCAGTTTTGCTTTTCTTCACAATAAAAAAGAAATCAAGTCTTATAACTCAATTGAGATTGTCTAAAAGAGTCTTAGCTGTGTGATAGATTATACAGTTGGTTTGGTGACAGAAATGCTTTCTTAAAATACATATTAGAATTTTTTATTTTAATAGCTTGTTTTCCAAGTTTCCTGACTATCAGAGGTTGTATTTCTTTCCCTCATTGGCATATGACCATTTATTTATTTTATAACATCATCGAGTTGTTATTGTACTATCTCTATTTTCACTTCAAACCAACCAAGGGGAAAATTCTACTCAATGGTCCATAGATCATTGCATTTTGATGCCAGAGCTATATTGTCGGTTCAACCATCAGTCTTAGGCCTTCAGCCAGATTCCTTTATGCCTCATAAAGGAATACTGCATAAATACTTTTATTCTTCTTTTATTTATTCAATGTTTCCCTAAACAGCATGTTTTCAGGTAGTATTTTTTTAATCCTGTGGCTTAGGAAGCAACAACAAACCACCAGATTATTTCAATACTTCAACCCAAACAGCACACTATAATCTCTACCTTGCACTAGTAGTCTTACTCTTTGAAGAAACAAAACTAAAGACTCCAGTTTCTATTCTGGAAAACACTAGCCATAGTTGACAAAGTTTTCATTCTGAAAATAACAATTAAGTGACAATCTATAGGTTGAATGAGGAGCTACAGTAGTTTTCATGACACCAGTAGCTAGATGTGTGACTTCTTCCAAAATACTAAAAGATCCTTTCAGATGAAATTTATCCCCTAAAAAAAATCTTTTAATGCTGATATTTGGTGTCTCCAAGAAAAAGGCTACCAACAGTGGTTGGACGGTAAAAAACTTAATCAATAAACAGTGACGCCAATAGTTGAAAAAGTCACCTAACACCAAGGATATCCTTAATACTTCACTGTTAATATAAATATAAAGATCGCCAAACCTTTTATGCAGACTCTAATATAAAAGACTGAGACTAAAAAAGTAACTAAAAAAGTAAAATAGTTATACATAAAGAATAACAGCCTCAAAAAGAAAAAAAAAAACACTGTAATTGATTGATATTGTCCAAAAGATGGAAAAGGATGCAATACACATAAGATAAGAAATACAGATTCTTTTTTTCTTTTTAAAATTTTAAATATGTGGGGTACAATTCAGGTTTAGGTATACAAATGTTCATTATGCAGGCACCCTTGTTGATGAGTTATGGTTCCCCTCCCCTGGCAATTTCCCACTACTGCCAATCCCACCACTCCCCAGCAGTTCCCCACTACTGCAAATTTTTTTGTTATAGTATTATGATAGTTGTTCAAGGTCCGCTTATGAGTGAAAACATGTGACACTCAAGTTCTTTGTTTTTGTGATAGATGTCTCAGTATTATAACCCCTCAATCCATCCAAGTTGCTATGACGTTCATAATTTTGTCCTTCCTTATGGCTGCAAAGTATTCAATCGTATGTGTATACCACAATTTTTTAAATTCAGTCCTCTTTTGATGGGCAGCATGGTTGGTTCCATGTTTTTGCTATTATGAACAATGCTGTAATAAACATACGTGTGCAGGCATCTTTTTCATAGAGTGATTTGAGTTCCTCATGTGTATAATTCCAGAAGTCTCCCATATTTTCTAAGGTTCTTATAGTTTGAGGTTTTACATTTAGGTCTTTGATCCATTTAGAGTTGATTTTGTGTATGTAGGTAGGGTATAAAACAAATGTGTAAAAGTCAGTCACATTCCTATACATCAACAATAAACAAACAAAAACTCAAATAAAAAGCACAATCTCATTCATAACTGTCACACACACACACAAAAGAAATACCTTCACATCTTCCTAACCAGAGAAGTCAAAGACCTTTACAACGAAAACCACAAAACACTGCTCAAAGAAATCAAAGATGACACAAACAACTGGAAAAATATTCCATGCCCATTTATTGAAAGAATCAATATTATTAAGATGTCCATCCTACCCAAGGCAATCTACAGATTTAATGCAATACCCATTAAATTACCAGCAGCATTCTTCTCAGATCTGGAAACAACAATATAGGAATTCATATGGAAAAGTAAATGACCATGAACACCCAGAATAATCCTCAGAAAAAAAAGGGGGGAGGGAGGCATCACACTCTCAGACTTTAAGCTTTATTATAAAGCTACAATAATCAAAACAGCCTGGTATTAGTACAAGAACAGGCATATAGACCAATGCAACAGGATAGAGATTCCAGAAGCAAAACCTCAATTTTTCAACCAATTCATCCTCGCCAAAGCCTCCATCAACCATAGGGGAGAGGAGAACCTATTCAGTAAATGGTTCTGGGAAAACAGGCTGACTACATGCAGAAGATTAAGAAAGACTTAATCTTCTTTGGGAGACTGAGGCGAGAGGATTGCTTGAGCTCAGGAATTTGAGAACAATTTAGGCAACATAACAAGACCTCTTTACCCCAAAATAAATAAATAAATAAGTAGAACATTTTGATAATTAAATATGTTTACATAATTTTAAAAAATCAATATATGTTTAGAAGATATACTTGATAATATGAATCATAAAATAAAATTTAAAAGACAAAGAAATGAAAAATAGAAAAGATGTGTTATAAAATATCAAAAGATAATGCAAGAAGGCTGAATATCCTACAAATGGGACTATCAAAAAAGGAAAAAATAAAGTTTGAAGGGTATAAAAAGTCTCAAAGAAATAATATTCTCAATAAAAAGCTCTTCATCAGCACATATACCATGGGATTTTAGGTTTCCAAGTATAAAAAGAGGAGCCTAGTAGATTTCAAAAAGAAAAAAATATTAATCATATATGGAAGAATAAGAATCAGTTATTGGACATCTTAAGGACAACAGTGGAAATCAAAAGACATTGAATAATATTTTCAATATTCAGAATAAAATTGTTTTCCAATCTTGAATGTAACCCCATATTCCCTTTATGCATTAATCAAATGTGATGACTTTTTTAAAAAGGGTTGTCAAACCTGCAAGTTCTCCATCACACACTTCTTTAGCAAGCTACTGGTGAATGTGTTCCACCAAAATAAGCAGGTAAATCAAGAAAGCAGATGACATGGGATTAAGAACACAAAGGAGTCTCAAATCCAGAAAAAAGGTGAAAGGGATTCTCAAGCTGAGGGCAATAGAAAAACGTAGGATGAGACTTGTTAAGAGCAATAAGACTACATTGATGTAGAAGTATAAAGTGTTTCAAAGAGAAGGATCCTATAAGGAAAATGAATAGCGTAATTTATATATGTGGCTATATTTTTAAAGTTTACTGTTTTTCTTCACAGCTCATCTTGGGGATAGATTAGTGATGGTTACTTAAAAAGCAACAATTTTTAAAAATAAAGCAATTAATCATTTGTTTGATACTTTCTATGCCATTCAGGGCAGTAAGGTATCATTTTTTATGTTATATTATAAAAATAGCTACAGTTTTTCAGCTATTTTCTATTTGTCAACCATATTTAAGAAGGAAATTCAGCCATTTATGACAACATGTATGGACCTGGAGGCTACTGAGTAAAATAAGCCAGTCACAAAAATGCATGATTCCATTTATATGTGGTGTCTATAACATTAAACTCATATAAGCAGATAATAAAATGGTTGGCAGGTCTTAGGAGATGAAGGAAATTGGGAGTTGTTCAGTGGGAATAAAGTTTCAGTTATGAAAGGGTGAATAAGTTCTAGAGGTCTGCTATATAACATTGCATCTGCAGTTAACAATACATATCCTGCACAAAAAAATTTAAGAGGGTAAATCTCACTTTAAGAGTTCTTATCACAAAGCAAACAAACAAACAAAAAAACAGAAACAAAGCCAAAAGGGGCACAAAAACTTTGAAAAGGTTTAAATATGCCTATTTCCTTGAATATGATGACTGAATCACAGTGTTGGCATATGTCAAAACTCATCAAATGGTACACATTAAGTATGTGTAATTCTTTGTGTATTAATTCCACATTAATAAATCTATATTTGAAAAAATTATCTTTTTTGCAGATAGGAAAGCTGACATTCAGGGAAGCTCAATGACAACACAGTCATATAGTTAGCAAGACATGAGCTAGGATTCAAATCTATATTCTCAAGTGTTTGCTTTTTTTTAATAAAGCATGCTGGTCAACCAGTTGATACATGTGCATACAGCACACATATAAAATGTAATGTTACAAACTATGCTGGTATATAATATTGCTTTTGTCCTTTCTTGTGCTATGTATGTGTGTGTGTATACGTATATATGCAATTTTCTCAAATAAATTGTAAACATTTAGTAGAGAAGAATTATATACTCTATATTCAAAGTTATAGAGTTTTTTGAGGATTCTCTACAACCAGCCAGATAGTCTTGTATACAACAGGCCTTCAGATGATGTTTATCTACTAATACTTTTCTGAGCTGTAAAGAAAAATTTTTAGTCTAAATAATATATACAACATGAATAAGTGAAATAATCTTCTTATATCTGTTTCCATGGGACATTACCTTGAATACATTCTCACCTTAAAAATAAAGTTCATGTGGTAAGTAGTAGTTTTCATATTTTTCTGTTTTAGGAAGGTCATACTTACACAAAGGACTTTCAAGGCAACTTGGCCTTGCATATCTAGAGATAAACTGTTATACCTGTTGTAAGATTTAATTAAGATGAGTGCCAGATCTCAGAACTTTATACATCTAAGGAAAGGTCAGAAAAACAAGTGAGTTCTCAGAAAGAAATTTGATTCTATAAAATCAAAGAAAAAATGTCTATAAAGAAGAATTAATCAGCTTTGTTGCATACTATTGTAAAGAGTTCAATGGATTCTACAACATGAAGGCTATTGGTAATCTTGAGTGCTACCTTGGGGATCATGAGGTAGAAGCCACATTGGAGTACTCTGAGCTGTGAGTGAGAAGTGATACAAATGGAAGCAGCTGGAATAGAATATCTTTATAAGAAACGTGCATATAAAAAGGTGGAAAGGTGTGATAGAGAAGTTCAAAGCATGTGCAGTTTCAAGTAACAGCATTCTCTAAGACTAAAAAGACTCAAATTCTTTGAAATGCTGATAGAAAGCTTTGAGATGAGAGATTGAAATTAAATACCCAAGAAACATAAGGATTACCGATTAAAAAAAAAAAAAGAATTTCTAGTAGATGGGAGTAAATGGATCCCCAAAACAAATGGAAGGATTAGGCTTCACAGTTCTCCTGTTTCAAAGGCACTGGGTTTACTTATGGGCTGGATCCAGCCCTGCTTCTTCAACCAGACCTCAAATGTGACAGGAATTACTTCATTAAACAAAAATTTTTAAATAATAAAACAAAAACCACTTGTTAAACTGACCCAAGGACAAATATGCTAGAGTTAATAGACAAGTTCTCATGTTTGCTTTGTACTATTTATCAGACTTATCAGAATGATGAGGCCCATAATCACAACCAGATTCTTGTAGTATCAACCTCCTTGTGCTTTGTTTTCTTTGCTGGTATGCCATGGATTGGCCATTACCAAGATTCTCGTGTATGTTTTCTGTCACAACACTTGTTTCCTCTTTATATGATAGAATTTCTTATGTCTGCTACTAATCTTCCTTTTTATCTTCTGGAGTCAAGAGGCATGTCTTTCAACCCCAGTGCAGTAACTTGGTCTCTACTAATCTTGAGTAAATTTCCTGGACACCAACTTCATACTTAGACAGCAACTTTGCCTTTCTGGAGTCCTTATAGTTAGGCTTTAACTCCCTACGGATACCCAAAGCGACAACTACTTGTTGTGATTTAACCCTTCGTATTTTTTGTGCACTTAATTCAGTAAGGCATTGTGATCGCCTCTGGGCAGCTGAGAGATTAAAATGACAGTCTTTACACAGGTCTTTTGCAAAGGATTGAGACTGCATCATCTCCAGACATATTGTTTGACTGGCTAGAATTTTTGTTATCAGTGAACATGCCCCCAAACACCCATGTGAATGGAACCCACTACCAAGACTAATTCTCTTCCCCATATTTGATTTATGTCATTGCAATTTTATGTCCTGCTGATATAAGAGAGAAGTACAGACAATGAGTCTGAGTTACCCACAGGCAAATGTTTATCATGACAAAATTCCAAGAGACCTAGATTTGACGCTACTCCTCATAATATTAAAAAACATGGTTTATGGAATGTCTGTTATGCTTATCTTATTTAAGCTATTTCACTTTTATACTTTAGTTTCTTTATCAATAAGGTAGCAGTAATTATCAAATTTACCTCATAGAATTGTTGGGAGTATGATTGTGTTAGTAAAAGCAATTAGTTTAGACCATGGCGTGAAGAAAACACTCCACAAATTTTGGTTCCTGCTGTCAATGTTAATTGTTAATATGATCTTTCATTGTCTTCACGTCTCTACTCAAATGTCAAAGAAACTCTTTGACCACCTAATTTAAAATGGACCTTTTCATCACTCTCTATTTTTAATTTACTTATAATATTTATTGACAATATATTTTATATTGTTTTATTTATTTCATGATTTCCTTCTAGAATGCAAACTCTGTAAGGAGAGGAGTTATGGCTTTTCATTCTAGTACTATCTCTAATGCCTGTTCCAACATCTGTTAGAGAAGGCACTAAACAATGTCTTCATTTAGTGTATTTTAAATACAATTATATTTCAGGTCCTGTGCTAAGTCGCTAAGTTCTTGTATTTAAGCTAGCCTAAACAATGACAATATCAAATTTATATGTATACCCAGATACATACACTATATGCATACAGTCTTCCCTTTTCTTGGTATCCAAAAGGAATTAGTTTTTCGACAACCCCTCACCCACGGATACCAAAATCTGTGGATGCTCAAGACTCTTATGTAAAATGGCATAGTATTTGCATATAATCTGCACACATCCTCTCATGTACTTTAAATCATCTCCAGATAATTTATATTATCCAGTACAATGTAAATGTTATGTAAACAGTTGTTATACTATATTCTTAAATTTGTATTATTTTTATTGTATTATTATTTTTTAAAACATTTTTTGATCTGCAATTGGTTCAACTGCACATGAGGAACTTACAGACATGGAGGAGGGTCAACCATATTCATATGTGTATATGTATGTGTATGTATGTACATATATATATACACACACACATTTACATATACATACATATACATATATATGAGCACATGCACTACATCTATCTACAGTGTATATATATTATGCACACGCATACATACAACATATAAACATACACACACACACACACACACACACACACACACACACACACACAGACAGCCATGCCTCACTTAACGGCATGGAGAAATATGCTGTTAGGTGATTTCATCACTGTGTGAACATCATCAAGTCTTACACAAACTTACACAAACCTAGATAGTATCGCCTACGACACACCTAGACTAAATGGTACAGACTATTGCTCCAAGGCCACAAACCTGTGCAGAATGTTACTGTACTGAATAATGTAGGCAACAGAAATACAATGGTAAATATCTGTGTATTTAAACATAGAAAAGGTACAGTAAAAATACTGTGTAAAAGATTTTTAAAAAGGTACACCTGTATAGGGCATACACCATGAATGGAGTTTGCAGGAAAGGAAACTGCTCTGGGTGAGTTAGTGAATGAGTGATGAGTGAATATGGAGGCCTAGGGTGTTACTGGATACCACTGTAGATTTTAGAGTGCTGTACACTTAGGCTGCACTAAGTTTACTTAAAAATTCTTTCTTTAATAATAAACTAAACTTAGTTTACTGTAATCTCTTTTTAACTTTAAAAACTTTTTAATTTTTTTAGCTTTTTAACTCTTTTATAATAACACAACTTAAAACACAAACACATTGTAGAGCTATAAAAATATTTTCTGTAGTTATATCCTTATTCTATAAACTTTGTTCTATTTTAACAATCTTTAATTTTTCTTTTTAAACTTTTTTGTTAAAAACTAAGATGCAAAGGCACACATTAACCTAGACCCCATGAGGTCAGTATGATTATTATCACTGTCTTCCATTTCTATATCTTATCCTACTGCAAAGTCTTCAAAATCTATAACATATACAATGCTGTCAGCTTCTATGATAACAATGCTTTCTTCTGTAATATTTCCAGAAGGGCCTACTTATGGCTGTTTTACAGTTAGCTTTTTTATGAGTAGTAGAACACTCTGCAATAATAATAAAAATATAGTAAACATATAAATCAGTAAAAGTCATTTGTTATCATTATGAAGTATCATGTGGTACACATAGCTGTTTTTTGCTATACTTTTATACAGCTTGATAGCAAGTAGGTTTGTTTACACCAGCATCACCACAAACACACGAGTAGTGCGTTGCGCTCTGTGGTAAGGATGGCTAAAATGTCACTAGGCAACAGAAGTTTCAGACCCTATCATAATCTATAGGACTACCATTGTATATGCAGTCCATTGTTGATCAAAATATTATTAAAAGGTGCATGACTGTATGTGTATGTTTGTGTGTGTGTGTGTAAGTAATGTTAGGTTGCAATAAGCTCTATGGGAAAAAAATTAACTGGAAAAAGGGGATAAGGAGTACTAGAGGCAAAAGAAAGAGGCCATAATTTTTTATCTGGTAGAGATATCAGGGGAAGCCTCTTTAAGACAGTTATGTTTGCCTTAAAACAAGAAGTAACGGAGGAGAGAAGGCATAGCAAAATCTACAGGAAGAATATACCAGGTAAGGGAGAGAGTAAATCCAAAATTACTGGTATGAGACTGTGCCTGAAATGTTTAAAAACGAGCAATAAATAAATGATTTTTTATTATTATTAACTTTTTCTCAAAAGTTTTATGATATAATTTCTTTTCCCATCTTGCAAACAGTAAAATGGAGACTCAATAAAGTCACCCAATAAGTTACAGTAAGGGTTCCCTCTGCAAAAGCACACTGTTTGCCATGGACCTGGGCCAGGGTTTCTTAATGGTACTGCTAATAAGATTTTGGGATGCATATTTTTGTTGAAAGGGGAGGCTGTCCAGTGCATCACAGGTCCCTAACCACTCTAGATGCCGGTAGCACCCTTTATACCTTCATGAAATTCAGAAATTTCTTCAGACATTGTTAAATATCCCGTGTTGGGTGAGGGGGCAGTGAAATCGTGCCCAGTGGAGAATCACTGTTAAAGAGTAGTCCAGGTGACAGAGCCATCATTCTAAATGACTGAATTAACTTAGGCCTTATTTTTTAAAACTGACAAATTAGTTGTGGCACAATTATCATATTTAAGCCCGCTAATGGTCATTTTATGCATAATTGATTGACTCCACTATGAGACAATTTCAGTCATCTGTAAAGATAGACCTAAACACCAAATCTATTAGAGTGGGCTTATGCTTTGCATTACTCAACAATGTGCATGTAAAATTAAAAGCAATGAAAATTCTGAGCAATTTTACTTAATTATAGCATTAGAATATTTATGCACACATTTTATTAACTTAATTCATTTTATTAAAGCATATAAAAGATATTTTATAGTCAAAATTTTAGGACAGAGCTATCATTGAATTTTATTGATTTTCCAAATAAATTAATCGCTGTGCAATTAACTCGTAATAGTATACCCTAACTTCACAATACCTTGAACTTTCCAACTACAATTTATATACCTTGCAGCTAACAGAGTATGTCTTCAAATACTGTCTATCCCAATGTATTGAAGGTGCGACTTAGTGATATATTAAGTAAGCCTTATGTCCCTTAGTAAAGAAATACGAATTAAGGAGGCTTAATTCTCATCGTTTAGGCAGACATATATAATTTTTCCCTGCCTTTTAAAGGCAGATTTGCTTTTTGCCATTGGGTCCATCCATGCCTAAATGATAAATGGATGTTATCATGAAACTGTTTAAGTAGTGCAGTGAGTAAAGCAGCTCTGAGTGCTTTCAGGCATGCATTGAGAAAAGGCAGTTCAGAGGCTTTTAGACTGGCCTCAACCTCACAGAAGGAGCTTCTACTCCGGTCTCCTGGGCATAGCTTGCTCCTGCTGCACCAGTGGGAGAAGCTTATATGCAGCTTTGTTTTCCCACCATGCATTAAAAGCTCTCCTACCAGACTGAAGACATGCAAGCATGTTACAGAAAGGATTATGAACTAGAGCTGTTGTTTACAACATGATTCAGGGTAATTAAAAATTATAATACAGAAAAACTCATGACAAGCTTAGCAAAGAGAGTGAAGTTATAACTTGAATATTGTTAAATCAAGCACCAAATCATGAGCTTTTTTAAAAACCAATTTTGTGCCTCCCTCTAATAATATTTCTAGTGGAATGATAACTATAAAAGAATATTTCAACATACAGATGAAAAACATGGAGCATGAATTTGTGACTTTAAAATTGTTAACATAAGACATATTTCTTAAAAGTAAACTGATTCAAATTTCAAAGTTCGTAAAGTCAAAATCCTATAAGGTAATCTTCCTTATAGTCCCTAAAATTGAGGTTGATATTTTAATGAAGTATGTGTATATAATGTTTCTTTTTTCCCTTTGAAGGATACATGTTATTCCATTTGAATTAATCTGTAATGCCATCTTTTAGATATTTCTCCAAAATAATAAAATCTTAATATTTGAATTAACACAATTTATTCTTCTCACCATTTTTACAAAGGAAAGTTTGTCTGTCTGCTTTTCCTTGTTGTTTGCTTTTCACTACCATTTTCCCCCCAAATCATCTCTACTTTATTTATTTATTTATTTTAATTTTAAAGATGTGGGGTACAATTCAGGGTTAGGTATGCAAATACTCATTACGCAGGTACCCTTGATGAGGTGTGCACTTCTACACTGCTGGTGTGCCCTCCCTCCCACAGCAGTTTCCCTCACTGCCAAATTCACTCTCCCTCCCTGGCAGTTTCCCACTACTGTTAATTCCTTTCTTATAGTATTATGATAATTGTTCCACATTTGCTTATAAGTGAGAACATATGGTACTCTCTTCCTTGTTTCTATGATAGATCACTGAGTATGAGACTCTAAATCCATCCAAGTTGCTTCAAAGTCCATATGATTCTCCTTTATGGTTGCATAATATTCCATTGTGTATATGAAACACATTTTTTTTATATCCAGTCCAGCTTCAATGGGCAGCATGATTGGTTCCATGTTTTTGCTATTGTGAATAGAAATGCAACAAAAATGTGTGTACAGGTATCTCTTTTGTAGAATTATTTGAGTTGCTCTGGGCATATTCCCAATAGGGGAATTGCTGGGTCATATGGAATTTCTAGTTCGTTCAGAAATCACCACACGGTCTTCCAAAGAGCTTGCACTAGTTTGCATTCCCGTGAGCAGTGTAGAAGTGTTCCTTTTTCTCTGCATCCTTACCAGCATCTGTTGTTTGTTTATTAACGATGACCATTCTTACTGGGGTTAGGCGGTATCTCAATGTGGTTCTGATTTGCATTTCTCTGATGATGAGAGAGACTGAGCATTTTTTCATGTGTCTGTTGGCTGCCTGTATATCTTCTGTTGAGAAGCATCTATTCATATTTTTTACCCACTTTTTAATGGGCTGTTTGTTTTTTTCCTTTTGGTGCATTTGAATTCCTTGTAAATCCCAGATGTATGGCCTTAGTCAGATATACAGTTGGCAAATATTTTTTTCCCTGTTTGTGGGCTGTCTTCCTACTCTCTTGATATTGCAGAAGCTCATCAGTTTTATGAGACCCCACTTGTCTATCTTATCTCTTATGGTATGGGCATTTAGGGTTTTGATCAGGAATTGGAAGCCAGTTCCAAATTCCATAAGGGTGTCTCTTGCATTTTCTAAGGTTCTTATAGTTTGAGGTTTTACATTTCGATCTTTGATCCATTTAGAGTTAATTTTTGTGTATGGTGATAGGTAAGGGTCCTGTTTAAATCTTCTGCATGTGATCAGCCAGTTTTCCCAGCACCATTTATTGAATAGGTTCTCCTCTCCCCAGTGGTTGTTGTTGGAGGTTTTGTCAAAGATGAGTTGACTGAGAAATTGAGAGTTTGCTTCTGGAATCTTTATCCTGTTCCGCTGATCTATATGCCTCTTCTTGTCCCGATACCAGGCTATTTTGATTGCTGTAACCTTATAGTAAAGTTTGAAGTCGGGAAGTGTGATACCTCTTGCTTTGTTCCTTTTGCTAAGGGTTGTTTTTGCTATTTATGGTCATTTATGTTTCCATATGAATTTCTGTATTGTCATTTCCAGGTCTGAGAAGAATGCTGTTTTAATTTAATGGATATTGCCTTGAATCTGTAGATTGCTTTTGGTAGAATGAACATCTTAACAATGTTGATTCTTCCTATACATTGGCAGATGTAAGAATAAGAATCACATGTTTATATCATTAGATGCAGAAAAAACTCTTGATAAAATCCAGCATTCCTTCTTGGTAAGAAAAACCCTCAAGCACCTAGGCATAGAAGGAGTATACCTCAAAACAGTAAGTGCCATCTACAATAAACCCAAAGCTAACATATTGTTAAATGGACAGAAACTGGAAATATTTCCCTTGAAAACTGGAACAAGACAAGACTGCTCACTTTCACCCCTCTTCTTGAACAGTGTGTTCGAAGTCCTAGCTAGGGCAATTAGACAAGAGAAGGAAATCAGGGGTATTCAAATAGGAAAAGAGGAAGTCAAGTTATCTCTCATTTGCTGACAACATGATGCTATACCTTGAAAATCTAAGAGAATCTGTCAAAAACCTGCTTGCACTGATAAAGGACTTTGGTAAAGTCTTAGAGTACAAAATAAATGTGCAAAAGACAGTTGCATTCTTATACGCCAACAACAAGCAGGCGGAGAACCAAATAAAAGCACAATCCCAGCCGGGCTCAGTGGCTCAGCCTGTAATCCAGCGCCTTTGGGAGGCTGATGTGAGTGGATTGCCTGAGCCTGCGGGTTCGAGACCCACCTGGGCAGCGAGACCTCATCTCTACAATAAATCAAAAAATCAGCCGGGCGTGGTAGCGCATGCCTGTAATTCCGGCTCCTTGGAAGGCTGAGGCGGAAGGATCGCCGGAGCCCAGCAGGTCGAGGCTGCGGTGGCCGCACTGCACTCCAGTCTGGGCGACAGTGAGACTCCAACTCAAAAAATAAAAAATAAAAGCACAATCCCATTCATAATAGCCACAAAATAAATGAAGTACCTCGGCATCTTCTTAACCAGAGAAGTGAAAGATCTTTACAACGAGAACTACCAAACACTGCTCAAAGAAATCAAGAAGACACAACCACTACTGTTTTCTCTAAAAGAAAAATAGAGGTGAATGGAATTCTGTATCATTTGTCAGGGACTTTGTTTATTGAAGATTATTTTCTTACTATGTCAAAAGCTGGTATTTTAAGTAAAACCATTTCTCTATTTTCATTATAGATTTAGGGATGAATAAATACAGGAGAATTCTGAAAGGACATAAAATGGAGTCACTATACCCACAGAGCAGCCGTTTTAGCATTACTTAGCTTTGTCATGTTTTTCTAGCCGTTCATTTTAATTTACTCTCTAATCACTAGCCAAGGACAGAAACTTTTCTCAAGGGTGGCTATCGATAATGTCTTTACAACTTCCTCCCTCACCTGTTTGGTACTAATTAGCTTTTCTATTTCAAGTATTTGCCTCTATCCATAAGTCCCAAGTTAGCCTAATCAGCCCTTCATGATCTTCATAAATACAGACCCCACCAACATGGCAAGAGTCATGTGACTAACCCACTGCTCTGCCTGCTGTCCATCACCTGATGTCAGTAACTGTGTTGGCCTGCCCTTAGTGATGATGTGGAACAGACACCATCACCCAATCACCTTAACAACCTGTACCCCATCAAAGGGAAGGTTTAAAAGCATTTAACTTCAAGCAGTAATTTGCTATGGATTTGGTAAGCTATGGTCTGGCCGCTTGGCTCCTTGAACTATGGTCGCCATGTTTCCTAGCTTTGGCCCTTTCACCTATCTTGGGGAGGTGAATCTCCTCTCTCTCCCAACTTACTTTCTAAATAAACTATATCATGGGCATTTTTTTTCATCTTTTGCATGACACTAGATCACAAACCAGACCCTCCCCCATCATGTTCGACCTAACAAATTCTGCAGGATGTGAAATGAAAATGAGATTTTAAACAAGGGGAACATTTTTGGCTGCCATAGTTTTATGAGATCCTATACATTCCAATGACTCTCATAAGTCCAAGAATTCAAGCACAGCATAGTAAGTTCGGATAAGATTCACAAGTGAATAACTAATTTTTTAAGCAAGTACAGCTTATATTACTATTGCAATAAACATAGTTATTACCAACAGGGTGAGGCAATTTAGCAGCCTTTTTATTAAACTCTCTTCCCATTTTCTTGCCTTTTAAAATCCAAGTAAATAATTGAAAGATATTTCAGTAACAGATTGCAGGCATACTTTTTTACTTACACTTCACAGTCTTTTGTTCATTTTGAAAGAACGAGTTCAGATCTGGGGTGCTTTTGGCAATTAATGAGACTCAATCTTTATAAAGGTGCTTAGCAGAATTAGTAAGCAGTTTCTTTTAAGATGTTTAATTGCAAACTATTCAAGACTAAATAGTACATTAAGTCAAAGCTCTCATTTTTGTGCATGTATTTTTTGTTGTCGTTGCTAGTACTACAGAATTAATGAAACCATGGTTGACCAATACTTTAAGACAGAAAAACACAGTTTAACTTTCTGTCATGAGATGCTTCAAGTGAATGAGAAAGTTGTGTGTGTGTGTGTGTGTGTGTGTGTGTGTGTGTGTGTGTGAAAGAGAGAGAGAGAGAGAGAGAGAGAGAGAGCTGAGTTTTTAAAAATTCTCTGAAAAGTATTGGGGCCTGATAAAAACACTCAATAACTCAATTTAAATAAAATAGTACTTGCAATTGCAAATATATATATATATGTACCTAATACTGGAGGACCCAAATATTATTAGATTTAAAGAGAGAGATAGATTGCAATACAATAATAATAGGAGACTTCACTACTTCTCTTTCAACAACAGACAGATCATTTAGACAGAAAACCAACAAAAACAATAAAAATAGCCAGGCTCGATGGCTCAGCCTGTAATCCCGCACCTTTGGGAGGCTGAGGTGAGTGGATTGCCTGAACCCACGGGTTCGAGACCCGCCTGGGCAGCGAGACCTCATCTCTGCTATAAATCAAAAAATCAGCCGGGCGTGGTAGCGCATGCCTGCAATTCTGGCTACTCGCAAGGCTGAGGCGGAAGGATCGCCGGAGCCCAGCAGGCGAGGCTGCGGTGGCCAGAAGCGGCCACTACACTCCAGTCCGGGCAACCGAGTGAGACTCCAACTCAAAAAAAAAACAAAAACCTGGCAAGAGAACATTGGTGTAGCCCCAGTTCTATTTCCTCCATAAAGTTTAACCACAGCACACCAAGCCACAGCAGCTGGGCTGGAGGAGGAAGAAAGGGGAACAAGTAAAGAGCTGGAACAACA